>NW_025401068.1:16480588-16520453 GCF_015345945.1 Tribolium madens
ACGGCCCTGCCGCCTCGTCCTGATCGATTACGAGCATCCAAAAGTTGATTATGCTAATTGGAAAAAATAAAAACCCTAGTCGTAAAAGTTAATTATGGTGTGCCAAGAACGTGCCCTGACGAGTCACCACAAGACAAGCATTTACAAACTGAAATACCTTCAAAAATTACTCTTTAGGACGTGGAATGAAATTTCGTAATAAAAATGTCACCTTAGATTAATGCACAACTGGAAATTCTATACGCATAATTGGCTGTGGCAACCCAACAGAAACGAAAATATCTACTGTGGCTAGAATGGGCTTTCCAACCCATCATCGAACCAAATGGAACGAACCTCTCTAATTAAATAAATAAAAAAATTCAAATGAAACTAACTCAAAAAGGCAACTTTTTAGACGTTCATTACAAAAATGGTGTAAAGTTTTACTTTTTTTTACACATCTGTCAAATTCTACATTTTTCAGAATGATCTGCCGAAGACTACTTCATGAACACTTTTAGTACCAACATGGACAGTTTTGCAACTATTTTTGCAAATTTACTGCATGATTTGGCCTTTTCAGAGAAAAACATAACTACATATTTAAAAAATAAACTTATCTTAACTGTTTTGTTAAAGAGTCTACCATTGTATACTTCCACGATTATCTACATATAAAAAGACGAGACCACCTCCAGCTTAGCGACTATAGATTTGCTTCAAGATACTAATAATAATAAAAAATTGCTAGTAAAACTTGTGTTTTAAAACTTCTTCTTTCGAATGCTATTATGAGTTTTGAATGAGCATCCCCAAATTATGCATGGCCTAAAAATTCGACACGAAAAAAAGTATTTAATCAATCATTTTCACATTTATACAAAAACGTTTGTTTCATCGTGACTTACTTCCACGCCAATGCTTTAAAACGAAACATTTTAAATTTATTCCTGAGCTCATCCCAAAAAAAATACACAGCTTTCGTTAAGTGAAACAATTCGTCAAGAAGCTAAACCTCTTCATTTAAAGGAAAAAGATTTCGATATACATAGTTTGGATACCTATCCGGAATTTAATTATCAAGTATTTATAAGTAATTGCGATTTAATTTTTAATCATACAGGAAGTTGGTGTCTGTCAGCTATGATGAGAATTTCATCGTAATAAATACAGTCTAAGTTGCACGCTGCATTTACGATGAGAAATTTCTTAAATGGCGATTACCCGGTACTAAGTTATGTAGTAACATATTAATTTAAGATCTAGAGGAAAGTATCACTCCTGCAGTGAGCTTCAACGCATAATCCATCGCATTCTGTCTATTAAATATAAAAAAAATCTCCAGAACAATAAGACCAGAAATTACCGCTCTACTATGCAAGAGAAAGCTCCATCCTGCAATTTGTTCAAGAAATTGCGGTAATAGCACCTTGGCTGTAACATTTTCCACGCAAAAAGAACTTACCCATGACGCCGATCTGTTGCGGTGTTAATTGCGACGTGTTGGTCTGGTCGGGAGCCACTAAACCGCCACTAGTGAGACTCCCGGAGGCCACGGAACCCCTTTCACTGTTGATGGTCGATCCCTGTCTTGTAAGTCTGTCTCCGTAGACATTGCTGTAAGCTGCACTTCGTCGTCCACTACTCGCTTGACTTATTACATCTGAAACAAAGTCGATAAATCTATCAACACTGGAATCGATGGAGAGATACGGATTAGAAGGAGTTTAATATGAGGCAATTTAGTTCGCCTGGGGAACGAGTGAAAGAATTATGGTCGTTATCAACTACATCGACAAAAATATAGGATGTGAACAAGTTGACTTAACTACAGGGAAAAAATCAACTGACAAGCTGCAAAAGTGTGTAACGAAAAATTAAATGATTTTTTTTCAAATAACTATTTATTGCGACAAACATACTTGTTAGGTCCATATTGAAAGAATCCGTTGTTTAACAGATCGCCCCGTAGCAAATACAAAACGGTGTTAATTAAATAGTGTCTTGGGACTAATGTTACCGGTCTAGATCTAAATTACTACTCTCAGTGGAACATCAATAGCTCAACAAAAACTATACAGGGTCGCTAAAAAGTATGGATACAGTTAAATATTATAAAAGCTGTTCATCAAAACTTATTGAAATTTGGTATATGCGTAAAAGTATTTAAATTTCATCGCTTCAGATGTTTATCAAACTTTTATCTCCATTTGTTTTGGGGATACAAAGCTAACTTGAATTTTTTTAATGTCAAGAAGGGTCAAAAATAATATTTTTACGAAAAGCATTTTTTTTTGAGTTCTGTGTTGTAACATATACATATCATATTAAAAAAAAAACGAACTAATAAAATTTTGAAAAATGTAAATTTCTTTTAGCTTTGGAAATGTTGTCTTTATCTATCGCTAGCTCTTTACCGCCTGAACTTTGACCAAAAAATAGGTTTTTTACCAAATTTCAACGTGCTCTGCTAAACCGTTCTGAAAATATTTAGCTGTATCCATAATTTTTAGCGACCTAGTATATTGCTATATCTTTAAAGAGTGTTTCAAAACTCTTTTACAAGCCTGAGCAAAGATATTTTCCTAACTACGAAATTTGCACCGGAAAATGGATAGAATCTAGCGGAAATGACGTTAATCTTTACCCGTGTCTATGTGTGCATTCAAAATTATTCCGGATTAAAGACCGGAAGCAACAAGTTGCAAAATATTTGAATTATTAAAACACGTTTAATTCTGTTTTTATTATTTTCATATGGACATAGTCATAAATATTTAACTATTTATCGTGAGACATTTTTCTATTTATTACAATTTTAATGACAGTAAGAGCCTCAAGGCTTGCAAATTTTTCATAAAAAATGATTAAATACGAAAAAATTACTGTAATTTAAAAAATAAACTGGAGAAAAAATAGTGTCAACATTGCAATGGCACTTGAAATCACAAATAGTAAAGATAGTTGCATTTTTGTCTACACCTTGAGATCCTTACATAATAAATAAAATACAAAAAAAAAAATACATTAAAGAAGACAAACAAGCTTATTAGTCTTGATTCTTATTTTGGTGCAATTTTGTTGATTGAAATCGCTTGAAGACTAAATAAATCATATTTGAGAAAAGAAAATCTTGTACCAATCCCATTTCCGTAAATAACTGCTGGCTTTTTCGTACCAAATCAAAGTATTCAAATCGACCTAGTAACCTTTTAAAAGAAATCCCACCAAATACCATATCTAAACCTTCCCTGACCTTAGTATGAATCCCAACTATCCATATCTGGTTAAAATTACGATTTAGATATACTGCAATGTTTGCTTCCAGTAAATGTGTCCAAAGGACCCTTAATATAGCACCCGAATTACGAGATTATCTCCAATAGTTGTACAAACAGTTCCCCGTTTATCCACATAGAAGATTAATGTCATTTACACAGGCAAATTGTCGCAAATATGTCCCCTCATACCGATAAACTGCATCCTATACCACTCAATAATCTATTATACCATACTGTTCACGTAAAAATAACAAGTAAAATGCAAAAATGAAACTGCTACATGTTCACTTGTAAATTCATTCGTCGACGCTGAACCAGTGTAATAACTCGTAAATAATAATAGAACGGTGAATTGCAATTCTTGTTCGAGTTTAAAGTTTAAAAGGACGTCTTTGCGTTTATGAAATGGATCCCTAGAGATGAAAGAGGTAATAATTTTCAAAGATGAAGCTTTAAGGATTTCTGTCTCGGATATCACGAAAAGTCTCTGTAATTATATAGCAGTAGAAATACGAAATAATTTCTACAACTGCTGAAGCTAAAAATAAGCTAATAATAAAAAAAGATCTTCGGTCGCTATTCCAAGATTCTGAGTGCGTAAAAAATGTCTACATTCCACAAATTTGATTCTTAATTTATTTTTCTCCTCCAATGAAATCATTACAATTACTAGATATTAAAAATTGGTTCCATGGCAGTTTCTAATTTTTTTTGAAATGAAGAAAATGTCCAATAATTGACTCAGAAAAGTTGACGTATAAATATCACCTACTTTCGACTTGTTAGCTACCAACAATGTAATATTCATCAGAATTAATCAACGAACAAACTTGTGTGTAAATGGATGGACGTCGATAGCGTGACTGAAACCTTTGAAAATTAATTTCAAATTCGCTTATGAAATACGATAACTTTGTAATAGCATAACTGCATGTTAGAATTAAATTTTTAGACAAATAGTTTCGAACTTTGCGAACTTTTGACCTTATTGCGTGGAAATAGGATGTAATACTAGAATACCTACCAAGAGTTGCCACTTAGCTTAACTCACTGAAAGCATGACATTTATAATATGGTTATATTACATGATATGAGATTTCATTACAAGTTTGCCAGTCAGACAAATTTAAAAATAAATTTGGCATATTTGAAGTCTAATGCGTGTCTTGCACGAATCTCCTTTAATAACCCTGAGGGAGGCGTTTTTAAGCTAAATATTTTCATGCCAATATTCGTTTCAAGCAAGAACTTTTAATGAATGTTGTAAATGTACTCTTATCTTTCGGTGATTGCAAACACTGACACAGATAAATCCACGTATTAGACGTAATGAGTGATGAATAATTTTGACGCCAAATTATTGAGTTTGCAATTTTAATGGGCATGAAATATAACTAAATTTTGCTAATTTTAATTGAATAATGGCAACGAGAAAGTGGAGGGTGAATAATATTGAAACGCTGTGCCAAAAAATCACATTAAAACATTTCAAAAATTGTTGTAAAAATCAAAAAAAATTAATTATCAAACAAGGAAAAATAATGACTGCAACGTGGTATTTAAATGTTAATAGTGTTCAAACGTGACCATGATTAGATGAAACACTGTATCACAATCATTATATCCTGAAAAACCAACATTAGCTGCATGTTCCACTTAGTTGTTATTATTCCTCATTAAATTATGCGTGACGTTAGATTAGCTAACCCAATTATTCACTACTCCAATAAATAGTTAAATTAATAAATTAATTCCCCAACAAAGCAGACAATTTTTAATATAAAATTCATTAAAAAAACACACACATTTTAAGTCTAAACTATAATTATTATAGTATCCAAAACAGAGATGGTTTGCGTTCTAAACATATAATCATGTCGGCTTCTAAATTAACAAATTAATTTACGCAATCATACAAGTAGTGTGTTATAGCATGAGTTTCCTGTTTCAGTTCGATTTAAGGTATCGAGTTTATGTTTATAGACTTGACTTTTTAATTGTATCCTTAAAAAGGAATCGTGTGAAGGAAGGTCAGGAGAACAGTGGGTGCAGAATAATGAATGAGATGTTTTCCTACTTGTGACTGCAAAAATTGAACTGTTTGTATTTTCTTAAGAAAAGAAAAGAAAGTATAGGTAAACTATATTTGATTGCAAAGTCGTTTATTAACCTTTTCACTGAAATTATAATAGAACAGAAATCAATAAAAGTGTACTTTTCTCTTAAAATGAAATAATAACAGTTAATGCAAAAAAAAATAAATAAATTTTAAATAATGCATAGCTTTTTACTAACCCCATGTGGTAAGATAAATTTTTCTTACTTGAAAAGAGGAGGCAAAAAAGAAGATTACTGTATTTTATTTAAAATTGAATTTTTTTAACATTAACATTAAACAGAATGAAATATATTTTACGTACACCGGTTTTGTGCAAAATTAGGTCCAGCTCAAATAGAGCTAAAATAAGAGAAATCCATTAGGCACGTACACTAGTCATTTATGCCACATATAAAACCAAATTGTTGACCAGCAATACAAAACCATCGCAAAATTCTGCACAACTCCACACCCAAACAACATTTCATTTTAGGCTAATGAATAAGACCTTGTCATAAAAAAATAATAACATCATTTATCTTTCATACAGTCCAAGACATAATAAATGTTTGCATCTAGACAAGTATTTAAATTTTATCTTTGATATAATTTAGTCGTTATGATAGCGTTCGGTTTATTACATAATTGCACATAAATTCGCAACAATATCCCGGAAGCACTCAAGCTCGAGCTTGCGCTTATTTCCCTTACATTAATTACAAATTATTAGCATCGCGGGGGTTCACCGATTTTTTTTTAATTAGCAATCACGTCGAGGTTTGGCTAATTAACAAGTGACACCATCAAGTTGAAATTTCATTGTCGCCCCATTTTGATAAGGCCTCAATTACTATGTGGCCTTGAGCTTAATTAACCTTGACTGAATTGCGTTCCTGTCATCCCATTGAAATGGCAATAATTCAAACAATTCCAGAACTGCCAACATTCAAACTTGAATTAAAACGATTAAAGAAGGGAAAGTTTCAACAAGTGCCCACGATATTTAATTACTGGACCAAATGCTACACTGAGTGAAATTGTTTAAAAGCCAATTCCTGCGAACAAAACTGAATAGGGATTATGTTACCCGATCCAATTCCACATCGTAGACTTTTGTAGAATTTAGTAGTATTCTATAAATAACCTGCAAGACTGGCATTTTGCAATTATTGCATTTGTATTTTCCCATTTAATCAGTTTCATGAAAGTATCATCGATCTGCGTCACACACTGTTGATATCAGAGACAACTTATAGGAAGCCTTATTGTTAAGATGACAAAGAGATATTTTTAAGTGGATATATCAAAATATCTACTCATAATCTTATAATTTTTCGTATACAAGGTGCAACAGAGTGCTAGATTTTCTTTCTAACGTTTAATTACATTTTTTTCAAAAGCTTTTGAAATTTCAGTTTAAAAGATTATACTTTGGTAGCCATGTAGGGAAAAATTACAGAGTTTGGGTGATTTTTAGCGAAGGAAAATCGCTACTAAAGTTAGGGGAGAGGCGGGCAAAATGGGGTACTTAATGTTTGAAGTCGAATTTTAAAAAAACTTAAAACTATGAGAGTCTGTAAATGAGGCAATATTATTGTTACAGTATTAATTATTTATTACTAACATTTTAACTTATAAAAAACAAAACATTTATTTTATATTGAATAAAAAAAATAGTAATGCAATTTGCCCCATTATGCCCGTCGCATAGGGCAAAATGGGGTAATATGTCTAAACTGGAAAAATCTCATTGACAGTTTCTTCTAACAGTTTAAAGAACTGTTGTACAGCCACCTTGTTAAAGCCCATTGCACGGGCACCTGACGTAGCCTCGGGCTTTCTGATGGTCAAGTCTTTATGTCTATTAAAAAAAAKCCGTATCCATCCCGTTCCAGCCATTTTAAGATTTTTGTTAAAGGGGTATTCAATCCGATTTTGTTCAGCAAGTTGAAAGGCAAGTTGCCTGCATTCTGTAATAGTCAGTCCAAATAATCTCGCTTCCATATCTTTAAGATAATTAACAAGTTCTTGTTCTTGTTGGGTAGTAAAAACGGGCCTTTTACTGCCCAAAACTTTTGAAACGGAATAACCTGGAGTATCTCTTTCTTTTGTACTTAGACACCATCTATGTAGAGACAAAACCAAAAATATTTACTGGAAAGTTGTATAAAAATAGGGCAAAATGGGGTACCCCGTTTTACCGTACCTGCTGGTACCCCATTTTGCCCAAATGCGAAGACTTTTAGATTATGACGTATTTATTTTATTAGAAGTAATTTTTTTAACACAATAACAAAGAAAATCTTTAGAAAACACGCACTTTTAGTTGGCAATAATATTTTTTAATAATAAATTGTTTTAGTCCTACTTACGATGAATTTATTCTCCGGCGATATTGAAACTGTGTTTACTAAAAAGGCACATGTGCTAACTACAACGATCGGCTAACAACTACAGATTTCTGCTTTATGACAAAGATCGTATGCCCGCGTGTGTAATATAATTTTGAAAACGTTGGGTAGATAAAGCTAGTGGTATAGAAAAAAAACATGGTACCCCGTTTTAGGCACCTACCCCGTTTTGCCCGCATATCCCCTAATTGAAACTGGAAAATTTTCCAGAACTCTTGACATAAATAGCTGGGATTTGATTTCATAAGATAAATAAAATAAAAAAATCTTCCAATTTCTAATTATGAACGTAATCAAAACAATGTAATTATATGCGTTTTTGCGTCAACAAATAGATTCAGACACAATTTCCCTCTCTGTTAAGCCCCCGAATCCTTTTTGTTGACCATTATGCATTAAAAAGTGGTCCTTTCGACACAAATAACCCCCGTTAATCTCATAATCGGGCGATAATTTCCCAGACACGCGTTCCATCTAACCGTAGGGTGCAATCTCGCACAAATTTTCATCTCTTCATATCGTAAATTGAAACGACTTTTACGTTGATCATCAATGTAGCAGATATTGTCAAAAATATCAATAGTCTCTCTAGACTTGGTCTTCTTTTACAAGATCGTAATTTTTTGTGTGATAATATGTGGGTTCGCAAATTGAGAAATATTAATAAGGCGCTTACGGAGAGTATTCCGCTTGTGCCATTTACTAATGAAATTTAGGTCTGCTGAAATCATTTGATGGAGGAGACTTAATTAACTTATAGGTATCTCTTGGTTACTGTTCTCGAAAGAATTATGTCAAAGCTTTTGTACTAATTACCCAAAAATAGATAGTATTTATCTAAGATCCTAAGAATGCGAATTGGACTAATTTGCTTTTAGCACATGTAACACAAAAAACAATCTTTAGTTTGTTTGTTTTCATTGATTTTGTTGAAATAGCTGATTGGATAGAAAGGTACTGAATTGAGTGTTTCTAAGATGAATTGTAAAAGAATTGTCTGAATGAACACAAAGAGTGTTAACAAATGTTTTGTTGGTTTCAATTTTAGATCAAATGAATAATTGTTACGATTTTTTTAATTTTAACAAAAACTTGGATTTTTTATGTTTTAAGCAAAACAATTCTAAAAACTCTCATCAAAAAAAATAAATAAAAAATCTAATTTTTTTGTCTATACCTATGCTTTTCTTCAGTAAGTATTTAAAATCAAAACTGTTAAAAAACAGAAAATATCTAAAGAATATTCAGCAAATCTACCAGAAGTACCACACCATCAAAAGTAAGTATGTTAGATAATGATTCGGTCTTGCGGTTTAAAAATAACTACAAGCAAATATTTTGAATTATTTCCATCAAGATTAAATAAAAAAAGCACAACCAAACCCAAACCCTGATCAAAATAAAATTAGTTTAACTGAAAACGAGATAAAAGAGTTTGCAGAACACACAGAGCTTGTAAAAGGGAGGGCGAAATTTTTAATTTTCAGAAAAGAAATAAATTTCTTTAAATCTAGGAATTAAATTTATCTAATCTAATTAAGAATTAATAAACTTCATCCTGATGAAACTTTTTGTGGACACTATTAAAAAAAAAGATAATTCAAAATTCAGTGATACTAAAAATTAAACTAACGCTTCCACCATTTATGAGTAGTCACTGAAATCAAGATGATGCAATTAAACTCATTTACGTAACCGCTGTTACCACAAACTAATTACTGCACAAATGTCTGTTAAAATGTGCATCATTTCTGAATTTATGACAAACCTTACAGGAAGTACTTGAATAAAGTTGGCATAAAATATAAAGTAAAACTATACAACATCGTTTATTATTTTTCTCTAAACTATAATTTATTACAGCTTTATTATACCCGCTTACAATCTCACCCAAAGGCATTTTGATAACAATAATTTTATTCGTATCATACATCTATGGAAGGTTATGGCCCTTAGAACTGAAACAAATATATTCCACAGGAAAATTCAGCTTCAGGCACCGTCATACTTGATTAATTTGCATTTTGTACGATTAACTGAGTGTTTTCAAACTCTATAACAAATAAATTATTCAGAAATAGAAATACACAATTAAATATATTCTGATTATTATTATAAAATTTCAAAAAAAAAACAATAATTCAGGATTGTGCCTGAAACCAAATCAAATTCAGCTTTGATGGAGCAGTAAAAATGTGCAGTGAGGAATTTCCAAACGAACATAAATCGAATAAGAAAATAAATCTTGTGATAAATACAGAAATAAATTTGAACTGGAATTATTATCAAATAATTTTACTTTGGTGTGTCATTGTAATTGCAGTGCAGTGTTTTCTTTTTTCTTTTTGTGAAAATAATAAATAGAAATAACATTTAAAAGATCTATTTATTAATCCCTTATAGCAATTCTGCAAGTGTAATTTTTTTCTCAATTTGGTGTAAAATGAGTAATGATAAAAAAGAAAATTTTGTTTGTGTTTCATTTAAACATAAAAAGTCAACATTTTACAATATTTAATAAACAAGTACTTGGTTATTTACTAATCCTTATTGTCATAATGAGTTTTTTAATATAAGTTCTGTCGTAATAAAAATGATAATAGCTTTATTATGAGAAAAATTAACCCTGATTACGCCGTGTCATTTTATTTATTGATGTGTATTAAACCAATGCTCCTAGAGAATCGAATTTATGCTACCACATAATTGGCTTACTATAATGAAAATAAATATTTTTTAATCAGACAAACATTATTTGTAAGCAAGGTCTTTATACAACATATGGTACGTAACATATATTTCTATGTAGAAATAATACATGTTAATAAGCAAAAGTTGGGTGAGCATATCGTAAATCTGCAAGTAACCAATAAATTTTAATTTTAATGTAATGAAACACTACAATCATAAAAAATAAAAGTGACAGAAATCCTACAAGAATTCTGTAAAATAATCAATTTTGAAAACATCATAAAAAAGCAAAACAAGAACATGATTTTAAAATTTATGAATCATAAAAAGAATAGGTCAGAACGTTAAAAAACAATATTTAATTTTTTTCTGGGCTTGAATCAATTAATTTACGCCAAGTAAACCATTTCTCTTATAGGCAACCAACATTGCGGTAACTAATATTCGCGCCATCTTTATTTCAAATTTAGTTTTACAAATTGGCGCCAAATAAAAACAGATATTTCGACAAAACGAATCATTATTTTGCACATCTGACAGAAACAATAAATAATTAGAAAAATGCAAAAACGATTGCAAATTACAATCGATCAACCAACCTCCATTAGGACTCCTCATTCCTGAAATTCTTGAACGTTTAGGATAAGATCGTTTGAATGCAGATAAATCTACCGTCCGCTTCTTTCTTCTTAAATATCGTGCTAGAACACCAACCACAGCAATGCTCGCGGTAACGGAGACAACTATGACCTAGGAAAAATACACCCCAATATAGAAATTATTTTAGTTTGGAGAAAATAGAATTTACCTTTTGTGTGGTGGACAGGGTAAACTGTTTGGGTATAATTAGTTTCAATTTGTTTAGATGCGCACTCACAGGTCCCAAATGTGTTATTAAAGACATTTTAAAACATTTATTTGACTAGAGTTTAGGTTGTAACAGCAAAAATTAGGTTAGAATCGACACGATCCGGTTTATTTTAATACTTAAACGATACGACTAACTACATTATATTATAATTTCAGTTTTAAGGTATAATTGTTGTAAAGCATTGTAAAAGTTGATTAAAAATTATTTCAAAATGACAGTAAATTAAAAATCCCGGCACTGCCGAAGTCACTCACGAACTGATCAACGGAGGCGCGTCTAGGGTTTTTTATTCCAAATTTAACTTAACTTCTAGTTTCATCGCTTAGATAAATAGATAAAATATGTTAAAAGATTGAAATTAGAATCAAGGCTTGTAGGTATATTTATGGAAATTAATTGAAACTGCGTTAAAATAAGCTAAATAATTATTGCAGTAATTTTCTATTTGTTAGGTTGGACAACAAATGTCAATGTTTCGATGACATTATACGAAAATATCAACAAAAACTTGGAATTTTCGGGTTTATTTTTATTTTCTAGCAGAACCTCCGAAGAGAATAGTTGATTGTTTTATGTTCCTGCTAGTGTTAAAATTGAAGTGTTTTATAAAATGTCTGTAGTGAAAACATCGGCTCAAATTGAAGACCTCCCAGATGAAGTTTTGGAATTTATTTTATCTCTAATTCCACCCTATAAAGACCTTCACGATTGTATGCAAGTTTCAAAAAGATGGAGAAGATGTGTTTTAAGTATGTAAATTTCTGTCAATTCATGGTACTAAATATAGACTCATATTTTCTGTTGTGTAGATGTTGCCAAAACCAAATTGAGGAATTTACATAAGGCCATTGTTGATTTTGATATAAGATGGTACACGCTTACTCCTGTAGAGATGGCCCCCACGATATCAAAGCGTTACTCCCATACAGCTGCGATTCATGAAAACTCGATGTATGTTTTTGGGGGCTGCACCTGCTCCATGACCACTTTTAACGATCTGTGGAGGCTAGATCTGTCCAAACGGCAATGGGTGCGGCCTCTAGCCATGGGCACGTACCCATCGCCCAAAGCTTGTAGCTCTCTAGTCTGTTACAAGGACCTTTTAGGTAATTCACATTTATTTCTTGCAAAAAAAATATAACTCAAATTAGTATTATTTGGGGGATGGGCCTATCCACCTTCATACCCTCTATACCAAAGCTGGCATCTCTTCAACGAGCTGCACATCTACGACATTACGGCGAATCGCTGGACTTGTGTCAACACCACCAACACGCCGCCTCCCACCGCCGGTCATTCCGTATCAGTTGTGGGTGAATGGATGATCGTTTTCGGCGGTATTCATAAACCTAGCACTGCCGTTCATTGTGAAAAATCCAACGACATTTGGAAACTAAATTTAGAAACGTGGACGTGGTATAGACAAGAAGTTGAAGGCGAACCACGACCAAATGGCAGATTGGGTCAAACTCAAGTTGTTTTAGATAATAAAAATTTATTAATAATAGGGGGCTCAGGTGGGCCCACTTTGAATTACTATGATGCGTGGATTTTGAACATGGAGGGAGCGGTGTGGAAGTGGAAGCAGGTGGATATTGAAGGGAAAGCAAACAAGCCTAACAATATCTGGACCAACCCCGGGTGCAAGGTAATTAATTAATCATTTGATAAGAAATTAAATTTATTGCACCAAAAGATTAACATACTTTGAGTTACATTATAATCAAGATTGTGTATTTTTAACGTGTCATTTGTCAAATTTGTCAAACTCAAAACTGAGTTCGCTTTTTAAAGAACTAAAAATCTATCAAAATGCATCATCCTGAATTTGGTTATTTATACAAAATGCGACATATCGTCACCTATCGTTTATCTCCGTTTGAGTTGAAACCGTTTCATGGATTTTTTTCTTCGGGTGTTCCGAAAATGATCAGACGTGTTCAGGAAGAATTTTTTTACGTGGGTTTTCCTTTACTCTCTGGAATAATTCTTTACGATCAGGTCGAAAGACGACATGAACAGTTGCAAAGAAAAAATCCAGCCGATTACGAAGACGAAGAATAATGTGAATTTTTTGTGAAAATAATTAAAGTTTTTGAGAAAAAAATAAATGCATTAAGTTGGAATTTTTGTTTTTAACATAGATTTAGTGAAAAATTCTGCTTTTATTCAAGGAGAATGCGGTTAACAAAATAAAAATAAAATTTACCTTCGTATTATTTGCGGAAATCGACAATGTTGGAATCAGTTCCAATGTTAAGTATTTTTGTAGAGAAGGATGTTTATTTATTATTTAATTTTTGTATTTCCGTTTTGAATATTCGCAATAATAGTTCTGTTTTTATACTTTCAAAACTAAAAATTTCGATTTGGCCGATTGGATAATGACTACCAAAATTTCACTAAAAAGAAATAACGTTTTTTCATTTCGTGCAAATCGTTGTAATTTTTTTGCAGATAGGAGACAAAATCGTGATGCTTAATCGGATTCGCGAAGACCAAACTTGCCCAGTAGTGTATTACCCGAAGAATTGGGCGAATCGTCGAAGCCCTCAAGAAGATAGTAAATTAGCTCGGATAGATTTAGCTAGTCGTGAACCAGACAGAGATGAGAACGTCAACGGAAGACGTGGAGTTTTAAGAAACCAAAAAAGAGAAGCCGACGATGACGACGACGTTTACCAGCAGCCTGGCTGTTCAAACAACCAACGTGGAGATATTTTAGTACAATGGTTGACAATTTTGTAATTTGTTGTAACGATTTTGACTTATTTTAGATTAACAATTGGTCACCTCCCATAAACAATTTAGCAGCATTTAGCGTTCCGAACAACAAAATGTCGAAATCGGACAGAATACGGGAGCAACGTCTTGCACGCTTGTCAGAAATTAAAGAAAATATGAAGAAATATAAAAAAGAAGAGAAAAATAGAAATCACTATTTAGGAATTTACGTTTTAGATCTATCGAAAGCTTTAAGTTTGAAACCGTTTGTAACATGGCTACCACCTAAGAATTTGGGCAATGGTCCTGAAGAAACGATTTTATATACTTTGCTCGCAGGAAAATCGGAATTGGTTATGTTTGGAGGAATTAGAAAGGATCCGACTTCTTTAGGATTTTCGGTTAATTTCAATAGTCAAATTTCCAATAGTTTACATTTTATTTCTGCTCCTAATTACGTTATTTAAACGGATTTTATTTTTTATATTTTTCTGTAATTCTAGCATTACTAAGGAGAATGTGCTAGTCATTGAATGATTGATGATTTTTTTTGTGAATTTTTGGAGAATATATATTGTATTGTTCGTTTGATTATCAGAAATACATTTTTTATTATCAAAAAATATTTTTTATTGACTCATTACATGGTGCAAAACCAATAATGATTAAACAAAAAGTCATAAGAATCAAACTTTTTTTTATTTTCGAAAAGTAAAAATAATTTAAATAGTGCTAACTCACACAAGTTATCTTAGGTGTTTTCAATACAAAGAGTTACGGTGAAATTAGTTTCATATTTAAAAATCTACGTCGTAAGACCTGTTAACAAAGTCGTTAAAGAAAATCCGATTCGCTGAATCTGAAATTATTTTATAGAAAGTGTTTATTGAAAAATTTAAATTTACTTGAAGCATCAAAGACCTATTTATTATCAACATTCCACCTCCTGTCATCCGTACGGGAACCTGGGCTTGCATTAGCCAAAAAAGAATGAACTTCCGAATTTTTAAATTTTTGGTCTCGTACCAATTTATAAAATAAATTTGCAACGCTAGTTTTTCAGCCTGAAAAAACTGTGTTTTGCTTCAGTTATTTCTTGTAAAATTTACCTCAATTTCTATTTCACTAGCTGGAATAAACATCATCACAAGCAACGTATTTATTAAAAAAGCGATGAACATGCTTTCGACAACTTCGGCAACATTTGATGAACTAAAATAATTATAAAACAAAAAAAAAAATGTTATTTAAGTTTCTTACTTATTAAAAATTACAAACAACGGTATGCAAGTGCCCCAAATTGTGAGGATATAAGAACAGAGAAAGTATTCGGAGTAAATTTTGTTAATTTTTCGATGTATACTAAAAAAAAAGAAAGATTTTAAGTATGTTATGTGAGATTTTGTGAGTTTTACCTTAGCAAATATCTGTGATACTGGCTACACTGTTTCAACTGCGTCCAGGAAGTTTTCTCTTCCCCATTTTTAAGTGTAATACATTCAATCGCTTTTTGTAATAACACAAATTGCACTTTGAGATTTGCGGTCGTTAGCAAATACAAACCGTCAAAAACTGCTACATAATTTAAGCATTCTACATGAATAACGCTTTCTAGAACATAAATAATGTTTTTAGCAATTGGATTTTTCCCAGGAATCCAACAAGCTTGTGGCAATTCAAGATCTTTCACAAAAAGTGGAGAAATACTATGTACTGTTGCTGAAATACATCCACTTATGACGATAAGTTTGATTAAAGACTCGCAAAATTGCATATTTTTACGAAGTTTTGACTCAGTTAACTTTCCAAAAAGATCATATTTCCAGAAACGAGACTGTTCTTCTATTAAATCTTCATATAGATAACTATTTTTTATTAAAATAGTTTTTCGAAGAATTATCTGGAAAGAACAGATAAGGTATTTGAAATTATGCTTGAGATATTTTACGTATGCAAAAGTGCAGACTGCAATAAATACTTCGGTAATTTCTGTGATATTATTATGCTTGAAACGGATGTTGTAAATCATCATTACAAACAAAACTAATTTTAAGGGATACAAAATATACTGAGATATAATTTTCAGAAACAATTTACTCGATGGTCGCAAGCCACTCAAATTATAACATGTTAGACACATTTGAAAGTAATTTCTTTTATCTTCATTAAGACTCATTTTGAGATAAAATTTTACTGTGTTCGTGTAGTAAATGTGACTACTAATGTAACATCAGAGGAAACACTTTTCTTTTATATTTTTCAAATCATTTTTCAAAGAAATCACTCAATTAAAAATTTAAAATCCTTCAGTTATTTTTTAAGTCGTAGCTTTGAAAAAGTTATTATCGAATACTTAAAAAATAAATCTTTCATCACTATATTAAGTGGTTTCCAATTAGGGATCATTTTGCTTAAAAATTCTATTTGAGTTTCTAGTTTTAAAAATTTTAAAGGAAACGGCTTATTAAATGTTAATTGCAGTCCGATGTAATGTTTCAAATTAATTATTTATACACATTTGACTTGAAAATCAAATTTGGTTTTAGTAAAATTTCATATTATGGTTGTTTGAAGAGAGAAAAACAAAAAATGATATCGTAAATACATAAAAGTTACTTTGTGATTATTCAAAAATGAAGTTAATTATGTGGAATTGTATTTTTCAATTGAGCTTGTTGCTGAAAAACTTAAAATAAGTGAAGAAAATTTTATTATAAAAAAGGTAATAAAATGAAATACTTAACTAACTACTCCTAATATTCATTTGATTAGTATTATTCCATTATAAATAAAACAAATTTAAATGTGTTATGAAATTTTTATTATTGAATACTAAAAATTAAAGTGTGATTTCTGTAACATTTGTGATCCAGTCCAGATATGGGTAAGTTCTAGTATATCCAGATGGATAAACACTTTCGCATCCAGTGCTACTGTGAAAAGAAGCAATGGCAACGTGCACCGCCGATCGCTCATTTCTGTATGCCACCAATGGACCACCACTATCACCCTGAAATCCAGCCATTATCTTTTTCATTTACAAATAACCTGCAAACGTACAGTACAAATCCCTTCAGTATCTTGCCCAACAACACACACCATACTATCCACAATTTGACTACCATAAAGTTGCTTACATTCTTCGTTCGAAATTGTGACTTGTTCTACAAAGTGTAGATTACTTACAAGACCAGGATTGTCTATAAATCAATTTTAAAATTAAAACTGAAATTAATTTGGTTTGTGCTACTGACGGTCACTTTCTTGGCCCCATCCAATTGCTGTAACAACAGCTTCTTTTTCAAGTCCGAGTAAAGGCAAATTTATGGCTGATACATATTCTAAGAAAATAAAAAAAAATAAATAACTTTCTACAACATTGTACATACCATTAAATTCAACAGGCAATCGCAACCTGACGAGCCCAATATCATTTTCTAAAGTATCAGGATTAAACCCGGGATGTGTTATATAAGTAGAAGTTGCTACTGTAACACGATTAGGATCATTTCCATCTATTTTATTAGAGCCTAGATAAATGGTAAGTTGTGTAGCACTGTAACACTTATTTTAGGGAACGTTTTAAGAGATTTTCGTATTTACTCACTTTATAATGCACTGTGCTCCTGTTAAAATCCATTGGTTACTAATCAGAGCCCCGCCACAGAAAAAAGACCCAGTTGGGTAATTGGAAAGAATTGCTGCTGAAAATGGAAACTGACTAGCTCTCGCAATATCTCCTCCAATAATACGAAGCCCTAAAACACACTAAAAAGGAGTTTGATTTTATGTTTTGTTTTCTCACCAGGATTTGGGCCAAATTTGATGGAAGAACTATTAATTAAATTGATCAAATAAAAGAAAACTAGAAAATGAAGCTTCATGATGGACGATTATTTAGATCGCTGGTTTATTGCTTGTTTTATTACTTTATCTTATCGGTTTTGGAATTTTTTGCACCGTTAATGCACGTGTAAACCCCTTTTAATCCCCGAAGAAGAATTTGTGATAAAAGAATTAGTTTTAAATCAATTTATTTCGTTAATTATGATTGTGTTACATTTTGAATCCAGTTGAGATAAGGATAAACTCTTGTATAGCCTGAAGGATCAGTGCTTTCGCACCCATTTCCACTTACAAAACTTGAAACTCCAGTAAGAACCATTTGTCCTCGACTTACTACATGGATTATTGCGCCTCCACTGTCGCCCTATTTTTATAAAATTAAAATTTATTAGTTTTGTTTTTAAATAAGCTCACAATGCAAGGTCCTTCGTTGTAATTTCCTGCTACACAAACCATTCTATCCGTGATTTGGTTTCCATAAGTTAATTTACATTCGTTGTTAGAAATTGACGTAACGGAAACCCATTTTAAGTCATTGGCCAAATCAGAAGTTTCTAAAGAAAGACAAGTTAAAAGTGAAGTTTTAACGATTTGGGGACGAACCATCACTCACTTGTCCCCATCCTAGTGCCATAACATTGATACCAACTTGCAAAGGAGCAGATGGTAAATGTTGAACTGATCTAATATAATCTAGAAAAGGCCCAAAAATATTAAAATAATTTTAAGAGACATATTACTTGTCAATTCTAATGGAAGCCGAAGTTTGATCAAACCAATATCATTTTCAAGAGTTGCAGAGTTAAACTCTGGATGAAGTACATAATCTGAAGTAGCAACCACAACACGATTTGGGTCTTCACCTTTCAGAAAATTTGAACCTACTTGAATAGTAAATAGGTTGGCACTAAAATAACAATATGACAATCAATTTAATAAATAAACCTTTCTTTACTTGTTAACACAATGCCCAGCAGTTAAAATCCACTGATTAGTAACCAATGTTCCCCCACAGAAAAACTTGCTATCGGAAGTTTGAACGCTAATAGCAGCAGCAAATGAGAATTGACCTGCATATGCATCTGAACCACCAATGATGCGAGGAACTAAAAAAGTTTTCTTACATTTAATTTAACCGTAACTTTTGAACTTTTTTAAATATACTTAGGTGTTTCATTGTGGCGTTAGTAACAAAGGAGCCATACATCAAAACAATGTATAAAAATTGAAAGAAATTAACTTTCATTATTTACGATGTTTTTGCAATTACTGACAGTTAGTTGACCAAAAAACTTGTTGTTATCTTATCATTTTATTTCTTCTATAATTTAACTAATTAAAGCTTGCTGTCTAACTAGATTGTTAAAATATTTAATCAATTAATCTTTATTTACTGTAATTCACTTTTTTATATTTCGATTTGAAACATACGACAATTTTAACATTAATCATCATCAGTACTATGTGGTATTTTGTAAGCTACTTAGTTTATTTTTTAAATAAAATTTCGGACTTACAACAATCAATCGTATATAAAAATGATAAAATCTCTTACTATGTATCTTTTATCCTTTAAAACTGATTATAGGTACCTGCTTAAACAATGCGATAATAAATGCCCCCATTTTTTCATAAATCACAAAGTTTAATAAAAAAAAAATTTCAAAAAACTGCAATCAAAAATAAATCGACAGAAAAATTAGAACAAGAAAGTATTGCTTGTGATTTAGAGAGACATTCACTATAGAAATTTAATCTACAATCAGAAGAAAGACTTATTATTAAGAGCTTGATAATAAACAAAATTCACATGAGGATGTTTGGTTTTTCATTAGACAGAAACAATAGCAGAGGACCAATATTGAGTATTTTTACCACTTACATGAGAGATAATATGATTATCTACTTTTATAATCTTTGTAAATCCACTCTTAAAAATACAAGATGTTTAGAATTCTTGCATCACTTTAACTGAAAGTTTGTAAAAATCGTCATAATGAAACTTTTATTTTTAATGTTTTTGGGCATAACGGCATTAAATGCAACTCCTTCAAAGAGAGTAAGTAAAAATGCACGCAATATTATTTCAATAACATTTTTTTTAGTTTACACAAATTGAGGAACATCAAGGTATTATTTTGATTGTATGTTTATTATGTGAATAAAATAAATTCTAGGAGTTCGTATAATTGGGGGTCAGACTGCTCACACCCTTCAATTTCCATATGCCGCTGCTATTTATGTTCAAACACCCACACTTAAACATTTTTGTTCGGGAACTCTTCTTTCAAATCAATGGATTTTGACAGCTGGTCAATGCGTTGATGGGTATTTTTATGATGACTATTTCTCCTCCATTTTATTAAATTTTTAGTGCGATTTTATTTCAAATATTCTTAGGATCAATTAGTTTGAAAACAAATGATCCTGGACAAATTGAAGTTGCTACATCCAATTTTGTTCTTCATCCTGAATATAATCCTATGACTTTACAGAATGATATTGGGCTTATTGAGCTTCGCATGCCTATTACTTTTACAGGTAGAGTAAAAGCTTAAAAATTGACAATTATTTTATTTGAGTTTGTAGACTATATTAGACCCATTGATCGTCTACCCTTGTCTGCATTACCAGATTATGTAACAGTATCAACATTTGGTTGGGGACAAACCAGTGATGGTTAGTATAAATAAATTAGACCACAATAAAAAAAAATTGAATTTGTTATTCTTTAGAGGATGCTGGTCTTTCTAACGATCTCCAATGGGTCAATGTGGTCACAATTCATAATACTGAATGTAAACTTACTTACGGAAATCAAATTACTGAGAAAATGGTTTGTGTTGATGGAAATTTTAATGAAGGACTTTGCTATGTCAGTTTTATATCACTACTTTGATCCAATTTTTTATTTTTATGTCTTTAGGGTGATATCGGCAGCTCTTTGATTCAGTATTACAGCACTGGTCATGCAATTCCGGTTGGTATCGCAAGCTTTTTCAGCTCTAACGGTTGCGAAAGCACAGATCCTTCAGGATTTACTAGAACTTATCCTTACAATGACTGGATTAGAAATGTAACAGGCTTGCAGCTTTAACTTTATTAAAGAGAAATGTATGCTCTTTAAAATAAACAAAAATTAAACACACAATACACTTTTTTATTTGGTTTGTTCTGTTCAATTTTTAGAGTTTATGTCTGTTTCATTTTTTTAAGATAAACTTTTGTATTTACTTGTTTCTTAAATAAAACACATTTCCTTGCTGTTTTTGCTAATTTATTTTATCCCAAATTAAAAAAAAAAAAAGTACTTGGCCATAAATTTTAGGATTCGTTTTCGAAAAAATTTCTAATTGCTTCCTTTTAAAGATAAAATAGTAACGAGTCATCAGAAATTATGATTTATAACGTAAAATAAACTTGTATATAAATTATAAACTTAATCTTTTCGATTATTGTTGCAGACTCGTCTTCACTGAAGTAACAATGAAGTTAATTTTAATCTTCATTCTCTTTACATCAATCAAAATGGTAAAATTGTTGTTTGTCATTAATTATTTCAAAATGACTTGCTTTTTTCTAGACAAGAACTGGTAACAAACTGATGTCAAATTAGCAAATTTTAGAAAGTGACGTTTTAGATATTAGTTCACGTATAATTGGAGGTTTTCCTGCAACCATTCACCAATACCCTTTTGCTGCAGCTATTGATGTTCACACTTCCAGCAGTAAACACTTTTGTGGAGGTTCTCTTTACACCAATCAATTTATTCTTACTGCAGGTCAATGCGTCAACGGGTTTGTTTTTTACCACGAGTTTTTACTTCAAATGCATGTTTACCTTTTAGTGCAATTTTGTTTACAGTTTATTTAGGTTCAGCAAACAGATCAGACCCCAACATCCAAACGGTGGCAGCTTCTGAATACATTCTGCACCCTGATTACAATCCTCAAACTTTAGACAATGATATCGGTTTGATAAAACTACGAATGCCTGTCACATTCACAGGTGGAAGGAAACTTTGTTAAAAAATTAATTTTGCAGATTTTTTTAGATTCTATCAAGTCTATCAATTACTTGGCTATTGAACCTTTGCTTCAAGCCCACAAAGTAAGAGCAATTGGGTGGGGGCAAACTAGTGATGGTATGTTATTATATCTTTTTTGTTTATCACGATATTTTTTAAATATTTCTAACAGAAAGTGCGCAATATTCTGATGTGCTGCAGTACGTATATGTGGCTCCTATAACAAATGATAACTGCAAAGAGGTATACGGATCACAAATTACTGACAATATGGTGTGTGTTGAAGGAAATTACAACGAGGGAGCGTGTCATGTGTGGTTTTTTTAATTTGGAGTGGTTTTATTTTATTTTTAAATATGTAGGGCGACACTGGAAGTCCGTTAATAGATATCTTTAACATTTATTATACCGTCCACGTTGGAATTGCTAGTTTTGTCAGTGGAAATGGCTGCGAGAGTACTGATCCATCGGGATACACACGAACATACAATTATGTTGACTGGATTAAAAATGTAACAACAATTTAGGCATATTTGCATTAATTGGGTACAAGTATTTCAAAGTTAATGTGTGTATGAAAAATAAATAAATAAATAAATACTTTCACAAATTAATTATTTTGTTGACTCTTCAAAACAAAATAACCATTCAAATTTTTGCTAAAAATACTGTATTGTGTTGTCTGTATTATTGTGAATATAAAAAAATTAAAGGTCTTGAAAGTAAAGACTTCTATCGCTGCACTTATTAAAAGTAAAATTTCCCACAATAATATACAGGCTGTTCCGTCTAAACCCCACTTTAGAAGTATTGGGAGTTGGAATAATTATATTAATTTGAAAATTGGTACATAGCCATAAACCATTAAGTCCTCCTAAATAAAAATATTTTCAACATGGCAGCACTTCCGCTTATACCGGAAGTCGGTCGCAACTTTCTTATTTTAAATGGAAAGGTATATTTTTTACTGCGCTTTTGGATTAATCGGGTTATTTTAAGGGAGTTTTCATCAGCTTTCCCTTACTTACATTTATCCGTTTTTGAAGTATTTGGAGTTTTTCAAAAATTTTTCGATCTGCACCTTACACTTTAAAAATCGGTAACTCTGCCATTTTTTAAGATTTTGAATTTGTTTTTTTGGCGTTTGAAAGAGAAAGCTTAGATCCTTTTTCTGGTGTTTTCAAATTTTGAAAAAAAATAACATATCCCAAAATTTTAAGGTTACTTTTGTAATAATTCAAATACTCATAACTCAATTTTTTCAAATGAAATACCCCAAATTTTGTTTTACTAACTAGAAGAGAATTTAATTGTGCATTGATCTGTATTAACATTCCCTATACCTAAATTTAATAATTTTTAAGTTATGGACTTTTTGTTAAGACTACAGAAAATTTATTACTAGCTACACCCGTTTTCACATAGTTTGCTATGGAAATAAAAAACGTCAAAATTTTCTCTAAACAAACATCAACAGTAAATTACTATTTGACCAATAGTGTCAAAATATGGAGAATCAAAGTTATGCAAACTTAATTAGTATTGATAGGTTCTACCATGCAATCATTATTTAAAGCTAACAAGTGAGAAAAATTTATTTTTGTTTAATGAACGACATCACACTCTCCATAAATACAAAATAAATTAATTAAATCTAATTCACCATAACTTGAAAATTATTAAATCTAGGTATAGGGAATGTTAATACAGATCGATGCAGAATTAAATTCTCTTCCATTTAGTAAAATAAAAATTGTGGTATTTTATTTGGAAAATTTGAATAATGGGTATTTGAATTATTGCAAAATTAACCTTAAAATTTTAGGGTTTGTCAATTTTTTTTTTCAAAATGTGGAAACATCGGAAGAAAGATCTAAACTATTTCTTTCAAACGCCAAAATAACGAATTCACAATTTAAAAAAATAGCAGAGTTACCGATTTTTAAAGTGTAAGGTGTAGATCCAAAATTTTTTGAATAACTCTAATAAATATTTCAAAAGCGGCTAAATTTAGGTATAGCAAAAGCTGATGAAAACCCCCTTAAAATAACCCGATTAATCCAAAAACGCAGTAAAAAATGTACCTTTCCATTTAAAATAAGAAAGTTTAGACCGACTTCCGGTATAACCGGAAGTGTCGCCATCTTGAAAATATCTTCATTTATGAGAACTTAATGGTTTATGGCTATATACCAATTTTCAAATAAATACGATTTTTCGAACTTCCAATACTTCTAATGTGCGGCTTAGAGGAACACTCTGTATAGTAAAATATTTTTAATTAGAAGAATACGACTTTTCATGTTTATTACCTTTTCTGGGGGTTGAAAAAAATATTAGTATGATTAAAATTTAATTGATGATTAGGTACACTTCGATGCTATTTTGCAGTCAGTTTTATTACAACATCAATAATAATAAAAGTTAAAAAAATAAATAAAACGTAGTGATCAGATAAATAAAGCCAGCATTACGATATCAGTAGCTCAACAGGAAATAAACCAAATCATCAACATGAAGTTATTTCCTTTATATTTTTTGTTTATTTTGTATTTTTCCACATTTCAGGTAAACCATTTGTCAAATAAATGTGTATTTCAATGTTTTTTTAGGAAAGTTTTGCACGCATTTCTCCACGCATTATAGGAGGACATACAGCTCACAGTGGCCAATTTCCATTTGCAGCTGCTATTGATGTTCAAACTACAAACAGTAAATTCTTCTGTGGAGGAACTCTTTATACTCAAGAGTGGATAATTACAGCTGGACAATGTGTTAATGGGTACATTTTTTACTAACAATTTGAGTAAATTTGAATTTTTTGAATTTTTAAGAGCTATTCTTTTCACAATTAATTTGGGATCGGTTAGTCTAACGGGAGATGATCCTTCTCGTTTAACTGTAGCAACTTCTGAATATTTTCTTCATCCTGATTTTAATTCTACAACTCTTGACAATGATATCGGTTTGATTAAGTTAAGAATGGCAATTCAGTATTCTGGTAGGTTAAATATTAATTATAAAAAATTTACTAATCTGTTGTAGATGCAATTCAATCTATAAGTTCTACAGCTTTGTACCCTCTAGGAGATGGGGTATATGCTCGAGCACTTGGTTGGGGCCAAACTAGTGACAGTAGGTGGCACTAAAAGAAATGAAAGTGCCTAATAATTTGTGTTTCCAGATGATTCTTCTTTATCAAATCTATTGCGATACGTGTTTGTAACATCATTATCTAATGAAGAATGCACACTTGTTTACGGAAACCAAATAACTGACAATATGGTGTGCATTGAAGGAAATTATAATGAAGGAAGCTGCCATGTAAGTTTTAAGAAATCTAATTATTATTAAGTTAGTTTTTTTTAAAGGGTGATACTGGAAGCCCCTTGATTGAAGTATTTGGTCAAAGTGTGTTTGTTCATGTTGGTGTTGCTAGTTTTATCAGTGGAAATGGTTGTGAAAGCACTGATCCTTCGGGGTACACGAGGACATATCCTTACGTTAACTGGATTAAAAATGTTACACAAAATAACTGAGGCTGGAAAATAAATTGTGCAACACATAATTCGTTTGTTATTTAAAAATGTTCTTTTTTCTTACTCGATTTATCAAAAATTAAGCCCTCTGCCTAGATGACAAATTGTAAGAGTATTAGTTAGTCTCATAAAAGATAAATCTTTTAAACAAAATTACCTAAATTAATTTTAAAGCTTTTTGAAGATAAGTGTGAACAAACAACTTGAAAAAACTTTCTGTAATTTTCCAAGTGAATTACTGATGGTAAGTACGATTAACTGCGCTCATAAACCAATAAAAAATTATTTATTACTTACTAACAGCAGAAAATTTGTCGGAATGTTCTCTTTCTATATTTTGGTTTTCGTTCTTATATCTCCGTCGCTTCAAGAGGTGATATTTAAAAATACTCGTGTTTTGTATTACGATTTTGTGATTTTTAGGCGGTTGTGAACCGAAATAATCAAAATACTCGAATTATTGGGGGACATACAGCACATATTAGCCAAGTTCCATTTGTTGCAGCAATCAATGTTGAAGGTTCTGGTTATAACTGGTTTTGTGGAGGAGCATTGTATGGAAACCAGTGGATTATCACAGCTGGTCAATGCGTAAATGGGCAAGTTTGTGCAGTTAATTAGCAACGAAAGAGTTATTTATTAGCCAAATTATAGTGCCACTCTTTTTACAATTCGATTAGGAGCAATAAGTTTGACTGAACCGGACGAGAACCGGGTAACTTTTTCAACATCAACTTTTTTCTTACATCCTGAATTTAATACAGAAACTTTGGAGAATGATATTGGACTTATAAAGCTTCGAATGCCTGTTACACATACTAGTAACATAATTTTTAATGTATTTTTTCTTAAATTGATTTTGCTTTTTTGTATATTTGGACAATTAAGGCTACATTAAATCAGTTAATTATTTGGCTTTGAGTAAGCTTTGGGATAACACACATGTCTATGTGATGGGTTGGGGACAAACTAGTGATGGTATAACTTTTTAAATTTTTATTTTTTGTTTATCAATTTTTTGTAAGACAATGGAACTTTGTCAGATGATCTGAAAATGGCTTTAGTAACTACTTTACCCAATGAAGAGTGTAAAGTAATCTTCGGAAATCAAATTAAAGAATCTATGGTTTGTGTTGATGGACAATATAACGAAGGAGCCTGTCACGTGCTTGTTAAAATGTATGTTTTGTTATCTTTCTTTATTCTCTTGTTTTAGGGCGATACTGGAAGTCCCTTAATACTTTTACACCCTCGAGGTGTAACAGAACATGTGGGAATATCAAGTTTTGTAAGTTTTAACGGATGTGAAACCCCAGAACCATCGGGCTACACAAGAACCTACCTCTATAATGACTGGATTAATAATACTACAAAGAATAACTAAAAATTAAAAAAAATTGTCAATAAAATGATTGCTTCAGTTTAGTATGTAGTTTATATAAATGAAAAGAAATTTGAATTATATAAATTTAATTTATATTAAAGAAAGAACAATAAGAAATATTAATTGAAAGAGTAGGCAGTGAAAATAGAAAAAGTAGAGAAAATAAAGAACAAACAAAATAGAGAGTTTTGTAATAACTGTATTAGTACCTTGTTCCAGTTTGATTACTACTTTTAAAGATAAAACTGTATCGTTTTTAGACACATTTAAAAAATCAAGAAATTTTTAGATCTCAAATAATTTATGTTGAGTTTTATTCAGAAAACATATCTTTGTATAATTTTATTAATCTCATGTTTTAGATCTTATCTACATTTTTATACAATGCTAGTAACATTTTTGATCCAGTCTCTATATGGGAACACTCTTGTAAATCCAGAAGGATCCGTAGATTCACATCCGTTTTCGCTTAAGAAACTTCCAACACCGACAATGAGGGTATGACCACCACCAACAGTTTGAATCAAAGGACTTCCACTGTCACCCTTTAAGATTAAATTTAAAAAATTATTTCAATCTAACGGAGAAATGTTGGTTTAACCCACCCTACAAATACCCTCATTATAATTTCCAGATACGCAAACCATGTTACTTGTAATTCTGGAACCATAAACTAGTTTGCATTCGTCGTTAGTCAATGTGCTCAATCTAACATATCGCAAGTTATTTGTGATGCCAGCGTGTTCTAAGAATAAACATTTTAGTTAATAATGTGCGTGTTGTGAATCGAAAATTACCATCATCGATTTGGCCCCATCCAAAGGTTGTAACAGGAGCTGATCCAGGAAGATCGGCAACGGGGAAGAAGCTAGTAGGCATGATGTAGTCTGAAAAAAAGACACAATCAACTGAGTTTTTCTAATGATTTTGCACAACTTGCCAGAGAATGTTATAGGCATTCTGAATAAGATTAGTCCAATATCGTGTTCCAACGTGGTTCTGTTGTACAATGGATGAATTACGTGATTGTCTGTGGTCAACATGATTCTGTTAGGGTCATGATCTTGCAAAGTAGTAGAACCCAAATAAACAATGGTTGAAATAGCTCTAAACACGAGAAGCAATAATTTTTTTTTAATAAAATTAAAAGCATTTTACCCATCGACGCAATGACCAGCAGTTAAAACCCATAATTTACTAAGAAGAGCTCCTCCACAGAAAGTGGTGCTAAGTTCTTTTTTGATGTAAATGGCTGCGGCGTATGGAAATTGACCGGCTTTTGCTTCGTCGCCTCCAATGATACGTGGTGCTAAATAAGAAAATTAACAAACTGGAAATTTAATTTTTTTTTCAATTTACCGATGTGTTTTTGCGTGGTAGGACCAACCACCTAAAAATAAACATTTTGCTAATGTTGTTTTTGTTATTTTAATTTAGTTACCGCTAAGAGAAATCCCAAGGAAATTGCAGCCGAAATCTTCATGTTGACCTATTGAGATTAAAATTTTTTTGTTTGTCTTTATATAGTGTTAATCGTAATTTACGTTTTCTTTTATCTTATCGACTTATAAAAACGTACTTTTTTAAGTATTGGATTAACAAACATTGTTATGGTTTCCTGTGACATAAACCAAACACTTTTGAACCATTTACAAAAAATTCAAGTATCTACTTGAAATATTTTTACATCTTGATATTATGTATAAGATATTTTTTGAAGATAGGCAAAGCTGAGAGTTTTATTGCACTTCAATTTTATTTGTTTTAATATTACAGACATCACAGGATATAATACTTATTGGAGATTGAAGTTCACGGAATTGTAATCTTATAAGATAATAATTTTTATGTTAAGAGTTTATAAATCTGGTAAATTAAGGTTGGCTTAAGCAAATTTTTGAAATTTTGAAATGTTGGTTTTAATTAATAACAAGTTTCAAAAGCTCTTTTCCATCAGTTCTATATGAAGAGAGTTGTACTTGTGAAACAGGACAGAATGGGAAGTTGAAAGGTTATTTATACATACAGGGTGAATATAAAGTATGGAACCAAGTGGTTTTATTTTTAATCATTTGCCTCCAGAAAATAATAATTAATATAAATTAAAATCATATAAAAAATGTGATCGTATTTTCAGAACGAAGTTTTGTTTTGTTTTTGAGTTATGCGATTTTTTTTGTCAAAATTGCAATTTATGTAAAAAAATTTTTTTTAAAAATTAAATATAAAGCATATAGTTGTAATCCTTAGAGTATAGCTTTTATGAGAAAAATGATTTTATAATGGGTTGCCATTTAATTTTTTTTTTTTTGTAGAACTCATAAACAAAAGGAAATTTTGAAAAATTTTATTCTTGTTAAAACATCACATTTTTATAGTACTTTATCACTCATCAATTAGTTTTTAAAAAAAATAAATAGTTTAAGCAAAAAACGTTTGGTTCCATACTTTTTATTCACCTGGTATATAATTATTATTTATTTTTTATATATAAAACGTAGATTTTTTTATTTAATTTACGAGTATTATCTATAAAAATTTTATTATGTAGTAGCAATCCATCATTACTAACAGTAAATGACTAAGATTACTGGATTAAGCTACTTTTTATGTTATTGTTATTACCGCTATTAGATAACAATAAATTTATTTGGAATTACGTGGAAAATTTTGTAATTTCTAAAAACAAAAACAAATGTGGCATTAACAGTTTTATTATCATTTTTACTCTCAAAACAGATTATGATATTTTGGTAACATTTTTAATCCATTCAAGAGAATTAAACGTTCTTTCGTATCCAGAAGGATCTATACTTTCACATCCATTAAAGCTCAGAAAACTTGCAACTCCAACATGAATAAAAGTTCCATTTGGTTGAACTAAAGGACCACCAATATCACCCTAAAATATTTGTTATGAAAATTGATAATTAATATTTTGTTAAACTTGCAATGCAAGTGCCTTCATTAAATGCACCTAAAGCACAAACCATATTGTCTGTAATTTGATTACCGTAAGTGTATTTGCAGTGCTCATTAGTTAAAGTGACAACAGTCACTTTTTGTAGCACATCAACAGGTCCTGAATGTTCTAAAAAAAATCAATTGATTTGAAAATTTCTTTCAAAATTCGTACCATCATCAGTTTGGCCCCATCCCAAACTTATTGCATCTGTACTGTCTTCAAGTGCAGTACTTGGTAGTGCTATTGCATTGAGATAATCTACAAATCATTTAGAATTTCGATCCAAGCGATTTTTTCATTTACCATTAAATTTTAAAGCATCTGGAAGCTTAATTAAAGCAATGTTGTTTTGTAACGTTGTTGAATTAAAATCTGGATGAATGACAAAGTCGGTTGCATTCACATTAACTCTGTGTTTATCAGATGTTGATAAACTAACTGAGCCTAACTGAATTTTAAAAGATTTGGCACTAGAATGTTTCAATATTTTTTTTTACAAAAATTTAGTTGAAACTCTTACTCATCAACGCAATCTGCAGCTGTCAAAATCCATTCTTTATCAATAATTGCTCCACCACAAAAGTATCTACCAAGAGAAGTGGTGGTCCAAATAGCTGCCATGAACGGAAATTCAGTATCGACAGCTTTATTTCCACCGATAATGCGAACATCTAAAAAAATATCATTTTTTGGTGGTTTTTTCTTACATTCTTACATTATGTTACTTTTAGTGTTTAAAACTGGACTTGGCTGCTTCTGAAAGTTGATAAAAAAGCTTATTTTTTAAAAATAAACGAAAAAATTCAATACCTTTAAAGTTTTGCACCAAATTTGGGCAACACACAATACCACAAATATAAATAATCTCATTGTTTATCGATAACAGTTTGATTGTTACTAATGCTTGGCTTCTATGTCTTTGAGAAATTGTATTTTATCTTATCATTTTGCGGTGGAATATTTACCAACGAAAACAAATAAAACTACAACTAGCGAAATATGGACTCAATTTATTTAATTTCATTTATTTTAAATGAATTATTGTTTGCAGTAGTATTTTACAGTTCTTTAGGTTGCTAGATATTAGTCATTAAAATATATTTTTAACAAAAAAGATATGTCTTGAAAAATGCGTTTTATTAAACACTTATCACGATAAAAAGATAACAAATTAGTTATAAACTCTAGGAAGTATTAGACCATGAAGTTGTGCGTCAAAATGCTTTACTTTGCAATTCTTTTTTGTGCAACTTTTGCACTGGGAGTTCCCCTACAAGAGGTTGTACTTTCAAGTTTTGCCTGACGTTTTTGTAACTAATTTGTTTACAATTTTCAGAAAAAATCTGTTCAAATAGGTAGAATAAAAATATTAAAATAGATGTAAACGCAGAATTGCATTTTTAGGAGGTAGAATAATTGGAGGCCGAAAGGCATACGCTGGCCAATTCCCTTTCCTAGCAGCTATTTATACCCATACAAATGATGGAAGTTACTTCTGTGGTGGAGCCCTTCTGACCCCAGAATGGGTATTGACCGCTGGTCATTGCGTCGATGGGTAATAAAATCGAAATGAAATGCAAAATTTTTATTTTTTGCTTAGAGCTGTTTTGTTTACTGTTCATTTGGGATCCAATACTTTGGATGGTAACGACCCAAATCTTATCAAACTTTCAACAGACACATTTGTTTTGCATCCTGAATATGACCCAATGACTCTGAAAAATGATATTGGTTTGATTAAATTCCGCATGGCTATTACGTATTCCAGTAAGATTGGAAATTTCAAAAATTTTTAGGTTCAATTTTAAATTTTAGCTTATGTGTATCCTATACATCTGTTGCCAGGAGCTCCGCTTTCTGATTATTCTTCACTTTTGACGACGGGATGGGGACAGATTAGTGATGGTAAGCCTCCTCCATGACTCATATTCTCTCACATTTTTTAATTCAAGATGACTCTGGTCTTCAAAATGAGGTTTATTATGTGTCTGTAACAACCATTTCGAATAATGAGTGTAAACTGGTTTATGGTAACCAAATTCTTGATACTATGGCATGTGCCGAAGGAAATTATAATGAAGGAATTTGCTATGTAAGTAGACTATAATTTAATTAAGTTTTAGTTCATTTTGATTTAACAATTAAGGGCGATACTGGAGGACCATTGATTCAATATGTGAGTCGGAATCAAGTTATGCACGTTGGTGTTGCAAGTTTCTTTAGCCAAAACGGATGCGAAAGTACTGATCCATCGGGATACACCAGAACGTACGATTATGTAAAATGGATCAAAAATATAACCGGTTTTAAATAAAATGTTTGTCAATAAAATGATAATAAGTTACTACCGTATTTCATTTTGAAGCTGAACTCTTGTTTTATACAAAACAAATAATAAACAACTCGCATTATTTTATATTTACCAGTGTATTGATTTTAAACATCTAAATGAATAAAAAAAATGAAACTAAGTCCTAAAGTTTTAGGACTTTTATTAACGTCTACACATGTTTTGTTACCCAACGATTTTTTTATTCACTTTTGTACTTGCCGATATAAAATGGTAAATTTCATTGTAAGTTGGCTATATTTATTAATTACATTTATATAGTAAAAAAAAATATGTTGTCCTAAAAACATCATAAAAATTTATGACATTTTAACCCGGTATTTTATGTAGACGACAAATAAAATAAACTTATATGAAGTGGAAGTATTATTGCATCTGTCTCGAAATTAATCCTCTAAATAAAAATTTATTATTTATTTCAACTCCATTGAAGCATTAATTTAATACTTACTTTATTTATCACTGATGGTTTTTATGAGTTATCTATAATTTAGACTATTTTAGAGTATGACATAATTTTTTCAATGATATCGAGTTTTACCTTGTCAGTGGTATATTTTATGGTTAATCAAATCGAATATCAAGTGGACCGAGTATTAAAAATTTCATAATTTCCGTTACCTGCCAAGAGATTTAAAATAATAAATGAATTAGATTAGATTAAATCGATAATGAAGATGAAAATTTGGTCTTAATATAAATTCAATAAAGTTAAAGAAAAGTTACTCTAGTAACAAAATGAAGGTTTTTATTTTTGCTGTTCTGCTAACCTCGTCTTTCGCCTCGCCAAGTAATTAAATTTAAGGAAATTTTTGGTTACATATCTATTATTTCAGGCTTACGTATCATTGGGGGACACAATGCGAACGCTGGTGAATTTCCTTTTGCAGCAGCAATTTATGTTCAAACTTCGACTGGGACCTATTTTTGTGCGGGGGCTCTCCTGAGTAACCAATGGGTTTTAACTAGCGGGAGCTGTATTGACGGGTAAATTACCACACCTATATTAAAAAAATTGTAATTACTTTTCAGGGGTGTGTTATTTTCAATTCGTGTAGGAGCAAATGCTCTCGATTCCTCTAGTTCTGTAAAACTTACAACTGATTCTTTTGTGTTGCATCCGAGTTACAGCACAAATCCTCGAGATAACGACATTGGCCTCATTAAACTTCGACTACCAGTCCCCTTTAATGGTACACTCGTATATGTACTCTTTGTGAAATTGTTTTATTTTTGTTTTGTTTAGATTACGTTAACGCAGTTTCGCTTCCCACCAGAGATGTGCAACCCTATGCTGTCATTACAGCAATTGGTTGGGGACAAACTAGTGATGGTAACACAGAATTTTTAAATTTCCAAAAAGAGAAAAAATGATTTTAGATCATGCCGGACTTACCAATGACCTTCAAGCTGTCGTTCTAACAGCATTGTCAAATGAAGAATGCAAACTTGCTTTCGGTAGTCAAATAAATAGCAACATGGTGTGCGTCGATGGAAATTATAATCAAGGAACATGCTTGGTATAAAAGACAATTATTATTGTTATTTAAAGTTTAAGGGTTATTTTTAGGGTGATACTGGAGGTCCCTTGATTCAGTATGTTAGTGGACATCTTGCAACAGTGGTCGGAGTCTCGAGTTTTATCAGCGGAAAAGGCTGCGAAAGCACTGATCCCTCTGGGTATTTTAGGACCTTCCCGTACCTTGACTGGATTAAAAATGTTACAGGGATTTAGATAAAACATTGTAAAAAAAATATAAATAAAAAACTATTCATTACTATGTTTTTTTTTCTAAATTAAATCTGAACCAACAAAAAATTAATAAAACGAAATCTAAAAACATATTTTTTTTAATATACTGCACCTGTTTATTTACAAACTGTGCCTTTTATTTGATTTTGTTTGGTCACTTAAAGTTAATTTAAATAGAAAATTATATTTCTTAATGTTTTATTGTTTTTTATTAGGTAATTCGAATTTGTAACATTTGAAATCCAATTTTTATATGGGCCAACTTTCGTAAATCCCGAAGGGTCAGTACTTTCGCACCCATGGCAAATGGAAACTGACCCGCTTTGGCAACATTACCGCCGATAATGCGACTATCTTAAATTTACTTATGTTATGATAAACAATTTATTTTCCCTGGACTTGATGTAACAAAATAAGGACACTGTATTTTATCATGTATCTGAATATAAAATCAAATGGTCCTAGCAACAAACTGTGGTGCTTTTGTGTTTTATCACGATTATCAAAAAAAATTCCATTACTTGTCATGAGATGATTTGTTTTGTTATATCTCTTTAGGCCAAATTAATAAAATAATAAATAAATGTTTTTTTGCTTACATTTTCGGGATTAAAATTGTTGTTTATTCTCGAGATACATATTATTATATTATTACTACATTTCTTGAAGTCTAGTAATTATGAGCAGAGATGTATTTTTTATTTTGCTAAACATAAAAATTAACCAACGGTTTTTTTTTGTCAATAGTGCTTTCAAGATATATTCAAAAACCATGAAATAATTTCAAAAAGAGTGTTTTTTAATAACTACTTTTATAAATGTGGTACAATATAAGAATGCATCTTGAATTATAAATATTGCTGTTTTTAACTAGCCAAATTATTAATAATACTTGTATGCTAAATAAGAGTCTATTTGACTTTTAATTTATTTATTTCAGAACATGTAGTTTACAAATACATCAATTAGAGTTTGTTATGTTAGAAATCCAAGACGCGTAAGGAACAATCCTTGTAAATCCTGAGGGATCGGTGCTTTCACAACCATTTGAACTTATAAAGCTTGAAACTCCAACAAGATAAGTCAAAGCTCCACCATAGAGTATCATTGGACTTCCCAAATCACCCTAAAAGTGTTTCAGTAATACAGGTGCTAAAACATATTATCAAAACACACCTTACAAGTACCCTCATTGTAATTTCCTTCTGCACACACCATATTATCAGTAATTCGACTTCCATAAGTTAGTTTGCATTCTTCATTACTCAATGTCGTTAAATAGACATAATTGAGTTCATCAACTAATCCAGATGTTTCTAAAAAAAAATGTTTTAGCTACTCAAAGCTGGCTAAAATGTTCTTACCATCACTAGTTTGGCCCCAACCTAATGTTACAACAGACGTGTAATCGGGGATTTTTACTTTTGACAGTAAGCTTATAGGTTTGATGTAATCTAGTAAAAATCGTGAACTTTATTTTTCTTTTGTGTCATTTTTGCTTACCAGTGTATGTGATAGGCAGGCGAAACTGAATCACACCGATATCGTTTTCCATTGTGGTCCTGTTAAATTCCGGATGCAAGTAGTAAATATCAGTGGACAATCTCTCAGCTTCATTACTACTCAAACTGTTTGATCCAATCCGAATTGTAAACAACTTGGCTCTACAATAAAAAATTAACAAAATAAAACGAAAACTTTTTTAAAAACTTACTGATCAACGCATTGACCTGATGTTATGACCCATTTTGTTTTAAATAGGCTCCCGGCGCAGAAATAAGTACCAGTATTTGTACTTTTGGTGATTGCTGCTGCAAAAGGAAACTGACCGGCATTGGCAGTCTTGCCACCAATAATACGAACACCTGATTTTTGGAATTTAGTAACAATTTGATTGGTATTTATACTACCTGGCTTTGCTTTGGCAAAAGTCACCAAGACTATAAAAATCAACACACTATATTTTATCATCTTTCTATATGTTTAAAGTTTATACTTGCACATTTGAACAATTATGTTATCGTACTTATACAAGATAATTGAGATTATGTGGAGATTTGATTGTTTTATTTTGTTAATATTTTTTGTTCTAATCCTTTCTAACGTTTGTATTATTTTGTATTATCGTCTTGTTCGATTTGCATAAACTAAAATTTATTTATTTATTTTACACCAAATAAAAAAAACTGCTTTATGTTTAAACATTTATTCAATTAGAAATATTTTAATTAGAGTTTGTAACATTATTGATCCAGTTGACGTATGGACTAGTTCTTGTAAATCCAGAAGGATCAGTGCTTTCGCATCCATTGGAACTTAAGAAACTTGAAACACCCACGTGGTATATCAACGAAGAGCCACCGTATTGAAAGAGAGGACTGCCAAGATCACCCTAAAATAATAGTTTAAAAAAATAAAGATTTGAGAAAAACGGAGACTTACCTTGCAAGTACCTTCATTATAATTTCCACTGACACAAACATTTTGGTCTGTAACTTGACTTCCATAAGTGAGTTGACATTCTTCGTTACTGAGTGTTGTCAAATAAACATAGTTGAGTTCGTCGACAAGCCCGGCATTTTCTAAAAAAAAAAAAAAAATGGCAAAATGGCTATTAAAGTGAAAAAATTACCGTCGTTAATTTGTCCCCAACCGAAAGTTATGACAGGGGAGGCATCGGGAAGAGTAGCAGACGCCAACATACTGATAGGTTTAATGTAATCTAAAATTTTTATTTTTAAATGCTTTTTTTTTAATTTTGGGTGTAATACCTGATAGTGCGACAGGTAAGCGGAACTTGATAAGCCCGATATCGTTCGCCATATTTGTTGCATTGTATTCAGGATGTAAGAAGTAGAGATCTGTTGCCAACCTCACTGCATTTGGATCGTTTGCACTCAAACTGTTTGATCCTAGACGAATAGTGAACAAATGGGCTCTTAAATAATAATTTTAATACGAAACAATTAACTCAAAAATTGCAAATTACCCTACGACACATTGTCCAGCTGTTAAAACCCATTGAGAATTAATCAAAGCTCCACTGCAGAAATAAGTACCAGTAGCTGTACTTTTGTAAATGGCTGCAGCGAAAGGAAACTGACCGGCTTTAGCAGTATGACCACCAATTATGCGTACTGAAAATAATACATAAAATGAAATTGCATTTTTGTGTCTTTGTTACCTTTTCCGGGTGAAACACGGATTGATTCCACCCAAACTGCAGAGATGCAAAGGACGAGAGCTACGAATTTCATCATTTTGACAAGAGTGACGAATTTCGCCTTGGATTTTTGTTATATTCATTTTTCTCAGTTTTGAGTGTCTTATCGGTCTTATCATTGATCCTCACAAGATTTTATGCAACAAGTTAAGATCGCTTGGTTTTAATTAATTGCAGGAAATTAGGATTTAGGTAATGAGATTAATCTAAGCCGTAAATAAGACAAGTGTTTACAGACAAGAATTTTTTTTATCACATATACGTAAAAGAGATTTCAAATAATTTATGTTTAATCAATATAGTGAAACCTTGGTACATATTTTTGATTTAATTAGATTTAAAAATACCTAATGATTAATAGCAATTGGTTTTGATATTTGTGAAGGTCTCTATGAACATAATTTAGGTTTCTAATTGTTTTCTACAAGTAGATAATTTACGGTGTAATTACATTACAATACTTTTAGAAATAGGCAATTATTGATAAACGTAAATGCTACTGGTGTTTTCGTTATATATTTTTATATAAAAACCACATTTAAGTAAAGTTTTTCTTCAAACACACAGCAAAATGTCTTTTGTTGGCAAGGCTTTATTTGTAATACTTGTTTTCATTTCTTTAACTGTTGGAGACCTTCATAAGCATCCTTCTAGACACAAGTAAGTATATTTAGTTGAAATTTTAAGATTTTCTCAATTTCTATGTTGAAGGAGTGGAAAATAAAAAAAAATTGATAACAGTTTGAACAAATAATTTATTATTCAAATGGACTTGTTTGAACTAGTGTAAAAATTTACTTTTTCCTATTACATTTCTATTGCAGAAAACTACATCAAAATTTGTTTTATTTATCAACCCCCGTGACGTTTCTTATCCAATCAGCATATTCCAAAGTTCTTGTATATCCTGAAGGATCAGTGCTTTCGCAACCATTTTTGCTAAGAAAGCTGGCAATTCCTACATGAGTTGCAGTTGGACCTTGCCTGATTCGTATTAAGGGTGTTCCACTGTCGCCCTATAAACAAAAATTATAAAAGAAAAACACACCACAAAATTCTTAACCAAGCAAAATCCTTCGTCATTATTGCCGGCAGCACAAACCATCTCGTCTTTGATTTGGTTTCCGTAAACTAATTTGCATTCATCGTTGGATAAAGGAGTCAAATAAACGAAACGGAGCTCATCAACAAGACTAGAATCATCTATAAATTTTTGGGTAAAATCCAGAAATCATTATGTAGAACTTACCATCACTGGTTTGTCCCCAACCCATGGCCACCACTCCAGGTGTACCAGGTAAAAGGTCAAAGGTTGGTAGATAGTTAAACGGCCTTATATATACTGAAACAATTTTTATTTAAAATTTAAACTTCTAAATTGAATCAGGATTTTTTTACCTGTAAAAGTAATAGGCAATCTAAGCTTTATGAGTCCTACGTCGTTTTCAAAAGTATTTGGATTATAATCTGGACGTAAGACATATTCATCTGTGGCTAATTTAAGACTGTTGGGGTTATCGACATCTTTTAAATTAGTTGTTCCTAAATAAATTGTAAATAATTGGGCACTTGAATAAATATTAAAAAAGTTAAACTGGTTTTAAGTATTTGTACTAATTTACCCATTGACACAAGATCCTGCTGTTAATATCCATTGATTACTGACAAGGGCACCTCCACAGAAAAAGTTACCGTTGTTGGTATGTTTGTAAATTGCTGCCATGTAAGGAAATTGTCCTGCAAACGCAACTTTACCGCCAATGATACGACTTTCTGAAAATATTTTTTGATTGAGGAACATTTATTTAATTATTAATTTAACTACCTGGTTTGCTTCTGACAAAAGAAAGAGTGTGCTGTAATTAAAACCCTTTAATTTTCTGCTTTCTATTAAAATCAAAACTTACTGTGTGAGAAATACTTAACCATATAAGTGAAAAATATAATAAAAAAGGCATTGTGCAAGAAAGAATATTATTTAGCACTCACAAAATATAAATTGATTTTGACCTCAATATCTTTTCTGCGATTTTAAATTTATAGACATTGTTACAGACATGATAACAGATTCAGATTGTCATTGACTAAGTTTAATTTATAACTGTTGTTATTAATAATAAATAATACCATATTATGTTATTAGGAGTAAAAGTGATAGTTTATGTGGCGAAGTTGAAAGTTTAATTTATTTTTTATGATTCAGCCGATCATAAACTCATTTTTACTCCAAATAACATACTATTTTATCCGCAAACAATTCAAATGGAGGAAAAAGAGCTACACAATAATTGTCAAAATAATCAGGACGTTTTGCGATGAAATCATAACAAACGTCACGCGTCAGAATTTGTGTTGAGATTTTCGAAAGTGTAGGCACCTTCCCAAAAAATGCTGAAGCAGCGAAAAAAGACAAAAAAAGAGGCTAGGTACATTGATAAATGTTATTGTAAATGTCAGGTAAAAGTGAAAAACGCTTAGGCGAAAAAAAGTGTTTTTACTCCATGTCTGAAATGTAAAACTTTTCTCTGTGTTTTAGTCATAAAAGCGAAATTTTTTAACGTTTGCGGATAAATAAATTAAATTGACTAAATATATTGTCTACATTTTAAATGCAACAATTAAAAAAATATATAAAATTGTGGCAACAATAAATCTTCAAAATTTCAAGCAGTTTAATTTTTTATTTATAAAATTTAGGTTTGATGTAATTTTTTTTTAT
>NW_025401068.1:16520528-16529462 GCF_015345945.1 Tribolium madens
CAAAAGATTATGTAAACTAGGTTACATAAATTAAGTAGTTTATTTTAGGCATTAAAAAATTCAAAAACTAGAAGAAACACTATTAGTGAATGAAAATGCATCACAAAAAACACTTTTATGGTAAGGAAAAGAATTTACAATATATTTCAAGATACTAAAAAATTTTGGTATTATCACAGGAATCCTTGTTGAAATGTTAATAAAATATAAAAATTTTATTGTACTTAAAAAATTGTTTTTTTTAATACACGTTAAAATTTATATCTCTTTCACCCTTACACAGATCACCGGATTATTAAATTTATTAAAGTTATCTTTATCCTCTATAAAAAAATCAACTTATGTTAAGCTCTAATAAAAAAAATAAACATAATGTTTTCTAAATTATTTCTACTGATTTAACTTCAAAGATACAATAGTTGTAAAAGTTATTATTAGTAACAAGTTTGAATCAGATGAAGCTGAATTATTATCATTATCGTCTTCTGTTTGACTACTTGTCACATTTTTAATCCAGTCCAAGTATTCATAAGTTCTTGTAAACCCGGACGGATAATTATTTTCACATTCCCTTCCATAAAAACTTGCCACAGCTACATGAACATAGTTTCCGTCAGCGTCGGTTTGGACCAATCCACCTCCACTGTCACCCTTTAAATAAAAAAATTGATTATGAAGCAAATTAACTCACTCTGACATACGCGACAAATTCCGTGATTTCCTTGACCACTAGCACAAACCATGGTATCTCTAATTATGGATCCATACACTCTCATACATGCGGTGTTAGAAATTGTGGTCAACGCAACATGAGAAAGTATATTTGAAGGTATCGGTAAAGGATCGGCTAGAAACTTGAATATTTTTTAAATTAAAACACATTTCACTTTTTTACCATCTTTTGTTGCTCCCCAGCCAACAACAATGGCATTTTCACCGGTATTGAGTGTTTTTGAAGGTAACTGAATTGATTGAATACGATCTAAAATGATAAATCATTAGTAACTATCAGATTTGAAACAAAGTCAACCATTAAATGTAACCAATTTTGGTAACTGAATAAGTCCCAAATTGTTTGCAAGAGTGACACTATTATATTCTGGATGTGCTATGTAAGTTGTGGCGTTTATTACCATCCCTTTGGAACCAAGATTTTGCAAGTCATTTGTACCTAAATAAATGCTAAACGACTCTGATCTGAAAGGAAAAGTAATGATTGTAATTGAAACTTTTTGGTACTTACTCATAGACACAATGGGCAGCTGTTAAAATCCATCTCTCGTTTATGAGAGAACCACCGCACTGATTTGTAACACCTGCTTTTTGATAGAAGAAAGCAACAGCAAAGGAAAACTGACCCTCCAAAGATATTTCTCCTTCTACAATACGAGCATTGCGAACATCAGCTAAAAGTGAGTTCACTTAAATTAAGTTTAGAATAATTTATAACAATTACCGCTAGTTGCCAAAAGGCAAAAACACAAAATTAACGCTGTTTTAATTGATTTCATGATAATTGTGGTGTGTTTTAAAATTTGGTTGTCTTTATACATTTTTCTTATCTTTGTTGTTTTATTGATTTATTAGTGATTTTGTGGTGGAGACTTATTCTATTATATTATAAATTAAATTTAAAACTAACTGAACTAAACAAATAAAAGAAGATTCAAAAAACTAAAATTTTTGAAGTAAGAAGAAAAATAACGAACATTTTAACCTAAAGCTCTTGCTTTATTCATTAGTGGATAGAGTAAAGTACAAAATTTGATACTTTTATTTTTTTTAAAATGTTTTTTTTTTCGGCAAAATCTCACATTTACATGTTTTTTTTTTTTGGTTTGAATTTTGAATGTCTGAGAATAAAGGGTTTTTGTTGTTTAAAAATATTTGTTTTTGTTTTCAGTATTTAAGTATTGGGACAATGTCTAAAAATTAGTTTATTATTTAGTTATTTGACGACTTCCGACGAAGATAAAGGATAAGATAAGACAATAATTGTAAAATGTTTCTAGGATATGAGATATTTTACAATAAACACAAACATAAATTTGCCGCCATGAAATTACTCTTTTTGTTAATTTGTGTTTCCAAGGTTTGGACTTTACCAAATCTAAAATCGACTGATCTGAAAAGATCAGCTGGTAATATATTTTTTACGTTTTATTTGGTTTTAATTTGTGTTTTTTAGATGTACGAATAATCGGTGGATCAGTGGCTAGAAGAGGCCAATTTCCTTTTGCTGCTGCTATCTATACTTTTACTCAAGATGGAAATTACTTTTGTGGTGGAACTCTCTTAAATGAGCAATGGGTCTTAACAGCAGGGCAATGCGTTGATGGGTATTTAAAAAAACAACATTTTTTTTTATTTGCTATTAATTTTTAGAGTGCACACTTTTAATATACATCTAGGAGCAACATTCTTGAAAGAAGATGATCCTTACGCTGTTCAAGTTTCTGCAGACACCTATGTTTTGCATCCAGAATATGATCCACAGACCTTAGCTAACGATGTTGGCCTTATTTGGCTCCGTTTACCTGTTGAATTTTCAGGTACCAGAAACCAAAACTACTTCTTTTATTTGAAATTATTTTCACAGATTATTTAAAACCTGTTGACTTTTTGCCTTTTGATGAACTTGGTATATCAAGTTCGGCGATGACTCTGGGATGGGGCCAAATTTCAGACGGTATATGTATACTACCACTGATTTTTATTTTACAAATTAACATTATCAAACTTGGCAGAAGAAGAAGGAACAGTCAATGACCTCCAATGGGTGTATGTCACATCTATGTCTAATGCAGAGTGTAAAATAACATACGGGAATCAAATTTTAGACAATATGGTGTGTGTTGATGGAAATTATAATGAAGGAACTTGTAAAGTACTAGTGGGAAACTTGATTTTGTTCTTTTTTTAAATCCTGTTGTAGGGTGATAGTGGAGGTCCACTTGTACAGTTAATTAGTCGTGGACATTATGTGGTTGCTGGTGTGTCAAGTTTTGTTAGTTGGAATGGATGCGAAAGCACAGATCCATCAGGTTTCACAAGAATATATCCATATAATGACTGGATAAAAAATATTACGGGTAAAGCATAAAAATGTATTTAAAAAAATCAAAACCAAGAATAATAAGAAATAAATATATTATATTAATCTTATTGTAGTTTTTAATATTTTGTAAAGTTGATAGATATAACAATTTTAAAGACTTTAGCCGTTTTTTGCGGTCAGTCTGTTTTACTAGTTAATTGGCGATTTTTTTAAATTAGGGTGGAAAAACTTACTTTCTGTTAGAGTCGTAGGATGATAAACTACTTACAAATTTAATGTTGTCAAACAGATTTTCTTGGCGCATCCACCAACTCTTTACTTTATTTTTCAAACTTAATAATAATTTACATTTTCAAATGGAGCTTTTAATCTTAGAAAAATTATGAATAAATCACTTTTTTTACCGCTAAACTACTCATAATTGTAGTTGATTTTTTTTGTTGTTGTTCTTAAATTATTTATCTTACACTTAAAATGTAATTGTAAAAAAAGATTTTGATGTTTTATTATTAGTTTGAAATGTTTTGTTTTTTATAATATTATTTTTATGTTATTTTTTATACAATTGTGGATTGTTCCATTTCATTTTTTGTGTGTGCTATGTATTGTGTTATAGATTTTTTTTGACTAAGTACGTACTTCAATTACAATGCTATAGATTATCATCACCAAATGAAACATATTTCAAAGATGATGAATGGATTAAATAAGACAATAGAGCTTATTGATTAATCTTAATCATTTTTGACAAGGAATTTTGAGCTGATACTTGTAGTCAGGGCAAAAAAATATGTAGATCTTTAAACCACTCCAAGTTTATGCAAACTTATAATAACATCAGGTTTTTTAATCTTCACAATGTATTTTTTGTATCAATTGTTTAAAACGATAAAAGATGACGCAAAAAATAATCTTTTGATTGATCATTGCATAGTTTAGTTAAAATATGAATATTTGAAATCACTTATGTACACCGGAAATGACCTAATTTTTTTTATTAATAAAAATATAAATAATACATTGAAGAATAATTTACAAATTGTAAGTATAATTTTTTTAAAAAAAGAGTAAAGATGTTGCTTTTTAAATGCAAAAAACGACTATTTAAATATTAGAACCCTTGATACATAAATAAACATTTTAATGCAAAATAATTTTTTACTATTTACTATTCAGCAGTGCCTATTAACTAGGGTAAGAATAAAGTTTTGTTATTTTATTAATAGGTTTATTAATTAATATCAATTACTATGTTATTGTAACTTCTTAAAAGTTTCTAAAAAATATTTTATTACATTGATAATTGCGTTACATTTTTTATCCAGTCGTTGTATGGGAAAATTTTTGTATATCCCGAAGGATCAGTACTTTCACATCCATTTGAACTGAAGAAACTTGCAACTGCGACAACAATAGTGTAACCACTACTAACATGCAAAACAATCGGACTTCCAGTGTCTCCCTAAAAGGCGTTTTTATCAAAATTGCAAAAAGACATAAATTAGATCGTACAAAACATGTTCCTTCATTGTAGTTGCCTTCAAAACAGTTCATATTTTTACCAATTTGCTCTCCATATGTAATTTTACACTCTTCATCAGAAACTTCACTTAAAGTAACGTATTGAAGAGTATTGGAAAGATTAGAATTATCTAAATATACAAAATTTTGTACTGGTTTGTGACTAATGTTTTATAAATTTTACCATCACTGGTTTGTCCCCATCCAAATGCGATACCAACTATATTATTTGATAAATCGGAAAATGGCAAATAGAGTCTTCTAATATAGGCTAAAAATTTAAGATATATATTACAAACCAAGTTATTTACTTTAAAAATTACTTACTGGTAAAAGTTACAGGCATTCTAAGCTTAATAAGCCCGATATCATTTTCTAACGTAGAAGGATTGTAATCGGGATGCAAAACAAAATCGTCGGTTGCTAATTTTTCTACATTGTTACTATCTCCATCTAATTTATGTGTTCCCAAAATAATGGTAAAAGAAGTAGCGCTACAACACAACGATATTAATTTTAACATAATTATTTTTTGATATTGTACCCATCTACGCACTGACCGGCGGTGAGAACCCATTGGTTACTTAGAAGAGATCCAGTACAGAAATATCTACCTTCTGATGTTGTTTTGTAAACAGCTGCCGCATAGGGAAATTCACCAGCATAAGCATTATGTCCACCAATAATGCGCACCTCTAGAATGTTATTTTACTTTTTGAAATATTTATAATTTTTTACCTTTTGGAAATGCACTAATTTGCGAATAAACACCGAACAAAATGACTATGAGTGATTTCATTTTGTCGGTATTGTGTTGTAGTATTGTTTTTTCAATGTAATGTGTTTATATTGTCTTTATTTAATCTTTTAATCATCGACATCTACATTTAACTGATTTGTTACAGTAATTTCAAAAAATTCCATAATCATAGTGATCACTCACTGATCATGGGTTTTAAACCAATTAAAGCATAAAACGTTATAAAATATGCTTAAAAGTAATTTTACAAAATGTGATAAATCCGACGTTAGCGTATTATTATTGTTTAGAAAACAAAAAAAATATAAAAAATCAAAAACTTTTTACAGTAGTTAATTTGCGACTCAAAAACTATTTTTTTTTTAATAATTGAGTTTAGTCTATTTTATTTATTTATTTATTAAATTACATCCCAGTTACATTGTAAATCCATTCGGAGTAGGGATAAACTCTGGTGTATCCCGAAGGATCAGTGCTTTCGCAACCTTTTGCACTTAAGAATGAAGCAACACCGACTTGCATCAAATATCCTCCAATATTTTGCACCAGAGGACTACCACTATCTCCCTAGAAAAAAAATTGGCATTTAAGAATACAAAATGAATGATAAAAACCTTGCAAGTTCCTTCATTGTAATTGCCTTCGGCACAAACCATATTCTCATAAATGTTATGTCCATAAATCGATTGACATTCTTCATTTGATAAAACCGTCAGGGAAACCCAACGAAGGTCATCAACAACACCAGGAGTTTCTGCAAAATTAAAAAATTAGAACAACTACTTTTTTGATTTTTGTATATATTTATATTTTACCATCATCTGTTTGTCCCCATCCTAAAGCGACGGTGCCTGTGAACGGAACTAAATCACTGTGTGGTAAAAAATCAACAGGTTTGATGTAAGCTAAAACAATGGAGAAAAATCAAACTGTACTTTTAGCAAAGTGTAAATTTTTACTTGTGTACGAGATAGCCATACGAAACTTGATAAGTCCAATGTCATTTTCAAGAGTTAGAGGGTCATATTTAGGATGCAAAACAAAAGTGTCAGTTGAAAGTCTAATTGCATTTTCATCGTTAGCACTCAAACTATTTGAACCCAATCGAATTGTAAATAAACTGGCTCTGAAAACATTACTTTTTATTTCTGAAATTACTTACAAGTTTTATACTCACCCATCGACACACTGACCAGCTGTTAGGATCCATTCATGGTTGAGTAGGGAACCTACACAGAAAAATGTCCCATCGTTGGTTCTCTTATAAATGGCTGCTGCAAAGGGAAATTGACCCGCAAATGCAGTATTACCACCTATAATACGGACCGACTTGGCAAATGTTGGTGATGTTAATAAAGTTGGAAGGAGAAGGAAAAATGTGAAGAAAAGCATTATGGGAAAGGTTATTTTTAAATTTGACTGCTGTAAATCCGACTGCTTTATATAAAAGATTAATTTTTATCTTATATTTTTAAGTAATTTATTGATTTTTGCCCAAAAATTTATTGCAACCTTCGGATTAAATTGTCGCAGTTGTTGATAAGCCACTTTAATCTGAGATTTGCGTCTTTAGTTGTAAGATAATGCCCATTTTGGAAAAACCTACGTTTGATATTTTAAATTAAATTATTGTATACTGATTTTTCATTTATTAAAGCCTGTAAAAGTCAATTTTTCATTTTGTGATAAAACTAGTCATAAACTGATCACACATAAGACCTTTTTATTTTATCAAAAATTAGCAGTTTTGAGATAACAAAAAAATTGTTATTATAAATAGCTGATAATAAAGATCACCCAAAATATTAGTGCGCATTTTTCAAAGTCAGGATGAAACTTGTTTGCACATTGTGTCTATTTCTTTTGTCTGGTTGGACGTCATTAAAAGCGGTATAATTTTTATTACTATTTTTTTCCTTACATTTATTACAAGTTTTTCAGAAACAAATCAAGAGTATCAGCAACAATAATTGGCATGAGTCAGTGAAAATCATTGGGGGAACCACAGCTTTCGCTGGTCAGTTTCCCTTTGCTGTGGCCATTGAAACCACGACTAAAGATGGCAAATATTTTTGCGGTGGTACTTTGATTAGCGACCAATGGATAATCACTGCAGCTCAGTGTGCTGATGGGTAAGTATTATGAAACCAAATTTTTTAAATTATATTTTTTTTACCTAGGGCACTGCTTTTCTCTATTCAAATAGGGGCAACCAGTTTAAGCATCCCTGATGAAAATCGATTAGTTTTGTCAACATCTGAATATGTTCTACACCCTGAATATGACCCTGCAACATTTAAAAACGACCTTGCTCTGATTGAACTGCGAATTCCGATTGAATTTTCAAGTAAGTTAAATATTTATGCAACTGTTTGTTTACTTCTCTACATTTTTCATCAGATTATATTCTTCCTGTTCATAGTCTTCCAGATACTGAATTGGAAGCAGGTGTAAGAGTTGTTGCTGTAGGTTGGGGACAGACTAGCGATGGTAATTTTTCTTTTCCTTAAAATAAGTCTTAATTAAATTGATTAGAGGATGGTGGACTTTCTGATAAACTGCAATTTGTGACGGTTACAAGTTTGACAAATGAAGAATGTCGACTTGTTTACGGTAATCAAATAACTGATAAGATGGTTTGTGTTGAAGGAAATTATAACCAAGGATCTTGTAACGTGAGTTGTTCTTGTTTAAAAACGGGGAGTTAATTTTTATTTTAGGGAGACACTGGTGGTCCCCTTGTTCGGGTTATTTCTCTAGGTAATGCTTTGCTGATAGGAGTTGCAAGTTTTGTGAGTGGAAATGGATGCGAAAGCACTGATCCTTCCGGCTACACCAGAGTTGCTCCTTATGTTGATTGGATAACTAATGTAACTAGTTACAATACTACGAGATTTTAAAAACATTTTAGACAAAATAAGTTTTTTTTGTAAAAATTGTTAAGAATGACCTAATAATAAAAGAGTTGTAAATAAAAAGTTCTGCCGGCTATCCGGATTATGCTGATTCTGCAAAAGTCAAGCATGCGCTAAAGTACTAAACACCCTTAACAAACTGCAGTTTTATTATAATTAGTAGCATTTTTCCCGCGACTTCGTATGCGTGTATTTCTGATATAAAATGGGAAATAATCCGCTCACAAAACAATTCCATAGACTTCTTCTGTTGAGCTGGATACCGATGCTTTGTATGAAATTTAGCTACTGTCTCGTTTTTGCCCAATTAAAAAAAAATTAAACAACAGTTCGTCTCTTGTTGCCGAGTGAATTGGTAAAGCACGCAGTCTCTGAAGGTACAGTCGGTAATTTTGTTCAACACCATCTGAGTCAAAAATATCTATCGATTGGCGCTAAAGCCAAGTCAGTATCTCACGTTTAAAGTTTCACAATTTTGACAATTTTCACTTTTTGAACGGCGATTACGGCCAAACTATTAGACTTAGAGCAATCAGTCCAACTCCATCGTAATCAGCGTAAGAAAATCTATCGACTGAGGCCAAASCCAAGTCGATATCTCGCAAAAAAATTTTGAATTTTTAAACGCCGATTACGGCGAAACTAAAGGAGCTAGCCCAATGTGGTTGGTAAATTCGTAA
>NW_025401068.1:16529562-16530122 GCF_015345945.1 Tribolium madens
TGAAAAATTGGTAAATAAAGTTTGAAATACGCTTTTTTTTTGCTTATTTCAATAGAATCAGAGCATTTTTCAGCCAGCAACTTAATTCACGAAAAATTACAAAACAAAGATAAAAATTGCAAAATCATAACTGGAAATGCGTTATTTGTGCTTTTTTTTTCAATGAATTTAAAGTGTTTTTTTTTGCTGAAAAACTGAAACATTAGATTTTTTTTTTCAAAATCAAGCAAAAGTAAGTTATTTTTTGCTTAATTTAATACATTTAGGATATTTTTCAGTCAAAAATTTAAAAACATTGTGAGATTTTGCATAAGCAATACTAAAAAATTGGAAACTTAAGTTTGAAATACATTTTTTTTGCTTATTTCAATAGAATCAAAGCATTTTTCACCGAGCAATTAAATTCACAAAAAATTAACAAAGATGAAAATTGCAAAATCATAACTGAAAATGCGTTAATTGTGCTTTTTTCAAAGAATTTGAAGTGTTTTTTGCTAAAAAAACTTAAGTTTTTAAAATATATATATTAAAAAAAATTGTTCAAAATGAACCCAATTTCC
>NW_025401068.1:16534092-16535687 GCF_015345945.1 Tribolium madens
TCTTAATTTTTGTGTATTTTTTTTTAAAAAGTGCATGTTTTCGTCTAAAAAAACGTCTTATTTCTAAAACTAAGCAAAATTGACTAATAAAAGTTTATCGTAAATACATTGTTTTAAAAGGCTTCATCCAAAGAAACATACGGTGTTTCATTTAAAAAAAACACAAGTTTGTATTGTAATTTATTTTTGAGACATGCTGTATGGTTGAAAATAATTTTAGGTGATGCACTAGATTAAAATCTATCAGTGCCCTATACATTTTTTTTACATTTTACCATTAAAAAGTCACTAATGGACTTTTTCAACGTGCTGGGACACCCTGTATAGCCACACCAAACAACCGCAACTGTCAAAGGTACCGTTTTAAGTTTTTGATATTTGCGTTACGTTTGTGTGAATGACATTTACATGTTAATTAGTATACTGTTTACACACATCAAACAAATTAACTAGTAATGGAATACAAATCACAAAGAAATTTTACTACTTTGTAATTATGTAGTTCTTCAAACTGTAAAAAATAAACACGAATATTATGCTCAAGAAGTGCAAATATAATTAAATTACACAACTCTACATTAAAAAAATGTCTTTGTCTTAAGATTTATTTTGTGATTTCTCCACATCAAGTTGGGCCTTATGAAACAATTCCTAAAAAACTAGATGAAAGATCTGAAGCTTTTACATTTTTAAAAAACTTTTTCCAAAGTTGTCAAAAACAAAGGTTAAAGCTGGAATTTTTGTTGATCCACAAATAAAAAAATCTTTTTGCCAGTGAAGAATTTCCAAAATTACTTACCAGTACTCAACAAAAAAGTTGGAGGAGTTTTAAAGGAGTAGTTTTTGGATTTTTAGGGAATAACAAAGTTGAAAATTACCGAGAGGTAGTCGATAACATGTAAGAAGATTTTAAAACTGCAAAATGTTTCTAAAAGTACAGGGTGCTGCATTTTGGATGTCCGAATAGGGAATCTCCTAAACTAAAAGGTTTAGCCAAAAACGAGTGATACATTCTGGGGCTCATTTTTTGAGAAAATAATATTGGTTTAAACCGCATCCCTGTATCGTCTTTTGTTTTCGACTTATAGACAAAAATTGACATTTTAGCGAAATCTAAAAAAAATTCATATCTTCGTTATTATACAAGAGACAAATTTGAAATAAAGACATTATACAGGCACTTTTTTACGAGAAATTTAATAATGTAGTTAATAATTTTTTTCAGTTATTAGTTTAGCCGTAATAAGATAAACTTGTATTTTTTTAAATGGAAATCATAGGCGGCTATGGCAATTTTGAAAAGCTTATTTCTTTCTGATTTAAAAAATATATAGTAACAATTTTTTTTTTAACTATACTTAAAAAGTGAAATACATATTTTGTGTGATAATAGTTGGCCATGGAAAAACTATTTCACTCCAAATGTGTAAATAATAATCAATAAGAGTTTTGTGAACTGTAAAATAGATGAAAAAATAGATCAAATTATAAAGATTTAAAAAATACGATACGGTAGAAACATTGAACAAATATCCGAGCGCCTCAGAACAAAATTATTACATATTTTTAAAAAATCCAAAAATAGGAAAAACAAA
>NW_025401068.1:16535787-16537121 GCF_015345945.1 Tribolium madens
TAATTTAATTCCTGTAATTCCAAATTAATTCCGATAGTTCTAAGAAATTCAAAGTAATTTTGGAAAGAAATTATCTTCGATAATTCAAAAAAAAATCTAATAATTTTAGAAAAATTCCAGTAATTAATCATAATTTTAGTTATTCTAAAAAAACTCCACCGAAATTACAGAAATTTCAATTATCCATAGTAATTCCATTGTTTTCAGATTATTTCTTATAATCCCAAATTAATTTATGTAATTTCAACTTAATTTTGCTATAATTCCAAATTTTCAAAAAAACTTATCTCCGATAACTCCAAAAAGAATTTTAATTTCAGAAAAATTGCAATAATCTGAAATAATTGAATTAAACAGTCGATAACTTAAAAGTTACCTATCACCAAAATAAATATCAAACGAAATTCTATATTTATTGCAAATTTATAACCAAGGAAGAAAATATGTTTTGTTCATTATTCTAAGCGGCGTTAAAATGAGTAATTTTTAGTTTCAAAAGATTTAATAACAAATTTTCAAAGTATGAATGAACTGAAAGGCCATTAACTTGAAATAAAATGTGTACAACTAATTTCAGTTCAAACAAAAATTCTACGTAATTCTAATTTAGTTCCTGTAATTCCAAATTAATTCCGATAGTTCTAAGAAATCCAACGTAATTTTGGAAAGAAATTATCTTAGATAATTCAAAAAAAATCTAATAATTTTAGAAAAATTCCAGTAATTAATAATAATTTTAGTTATTCTAAAAAAACTCCACCGAAATTCCAGAAATTTTAATTATCTATAGTAATTACATTGTTTGCAGATTATTTCTTATAATCCTAAATTATTTTATGTAATTTCAACTTAACTTTCGTAATTCCAACTTAATTTTTTTGTAATTTCCAAATAATTCCTGGAATTCCAAATTTTCAAAAAAACCCCAAAAAGAATTGCAGTAATTTCAGAAAAATTGCAGTAATTTCCAATAATTGATTGTCTTTTACCGCCAACTTAAACAGTTTATAACTTAAAAGTTACCTGTTACCAAAATTAATATCAAACGAAATTCTAATGTTTATAATTTTTAACCAAGGAAGAAAATATGTTTTGTTCGTTATTCTAAGAGGCATTAAATGAGTAATTTTTAGTTTCAAAAGGTTTAATAACAATTTTTTCAACGTATGAATGAACCGAAAGGCCGTTAACTTGAAATAAAATGTGTACAACTAATTTCAGTTCCAACAAAAATTCCACGTAATTCTAATTTAATTCCTGTAATTCCAAATTAATTCCGATAGTTCTAAGAAATTCAAAGTAATTTTGGAAAGAAATTATCTTCGATAATTCAA
>NW_025401068.1:16537221-16538574 GCF_015345945.1 Tribolium madens
ATAAAACGTTTTTATTTAAGAAAAAAAAATTATTAATATGGTAAGCTCAGAAGTTTAAACAATTAATTAAAATAAAAAATATTTTGGCATCGCTCTTTTACAACCTTTAAACATTTATTAATGTATTTCCAAAAAAATTTCAATGTTTGTAAGTTAAACATTTTTTAACAAAAAAGTGTGAGGACTACAAAAAAAATTTGCACATCAAACAATTCTTGTAACAAGCTAGATGTCTAAAAAAAATGTGGTAGGTTTCCATTAAAAAAAAAATTGTTGCTATGTTTATCTCGTAAGTATAAACAATTAATTAATATTCAATTTTTTTAATATGATTTTTATAACCATTGCACACCTATAAATTTATTTGCCAAAAAATTGATAGTTTCGTCAGAATAAAATCGTTTCCAGACTTTTGGACCACGCTGTATATTCGTAACTTTGAAACTAAGTATGTATGTACAACATATTAATGTATATGCAGGGTGAATATAAAGTATGGTAAAGTATTAAATCATTTACCTCCAGAAAGTAATAATTAATACAGGGTGCGCCAGAACTCGCGCCCCAGAGAAAAATGTCATATAAGCATATAAGGTAAGATACCAGGAACATGGAAAAATGTTAAAAAAAAATTATCTATAAAAATTTCGAAGTTATGAGGGTTTAAAGTTTACACTTTGACTCTATTTACTTCTGTTGGAAAAATAATTTTCCAAGTTTTTTTGCTATAGGCTATCAAAAGAGGAAACAAGGAAGCTGTATCCTAAATTATAACTCTATTCAATGTCATAAGTGGCTTTTATTGTCAAAATTTTTGTCCCTTTACTAAATAATTGTTAAAAAAACATATATACAAGATCATCAGTATCATTAAATAATAAATAAAAAAATGTCAAATGTCAAAAAATAAATATCAAAATTTTTTGAAAGATAGAATTTTTTAAACACTTTTTTCATTTTCCTGGTATCTTATCTTACTTGAAATTTTTCTGTGGGGCACGAGTTCTGGAGCATCCTGTATAAATTAAAGTAATATAAAAATGTGATCGTATTTTGAGAACGAAATTTTGTTTGGTTTATGAGTTTTTTTTGTCAAAATTGCAATTTATGAAAAAACTTTTTTTTGAAAAAATTAAATATAAAGTACCTAGATAGTTGTAATCCTTAGATCATAACTTTTTTGAAAAAAAAAATGGTTTTATAGTGGGTTGCCATTTAAAAAAAATATTTTTAGAACTCAAAATCAAAAGAAAATTTTGAAAAAATTTATTCTTGATAAAACATCACATTTTTATAGTACTTTATCATTCATCAATTAGTTTTTACAAAATAAATAAAAATAGTTTAAGCAAA
>NW_025401069.1:0-32759 GCF_015345945.1 Tribolium madens
TTTATTTTAGTAGAAAACTCTTATTAGAGCCAGTATTTGGTTGAAATACTTAGATTCAGTTTGATTCCACCTTAAAATTGAGCCAATTCGATTAACATATCACAAATTGCCTTATTTCAGCCTAAAATTATGATTGAAGCAATTATATTTACAAAATACATTAATTTCGAATTATTTCTATATTAAAATCGAGCAAAATTGAATTGAAAATAAGTGGTACATATAGTGCCGGTACTACCCCATATTTTTGTGAGGGAGCTGGATTTTCTAGAGATTAAAAAACAGAAAAAAGCCTAATTTTGAAGCAAAACAGTACGATTTTATAGGTAATAATTACATCTCCATCACACATTTTTCAGAGCAAAACAGCCCATTGAAGTCGGTTCAAAAACACAAAAATGGCTCATTTTATCTATTGTTTTATGACCTTTATAAAAATGTGAGCCAGATTTTTTATGCCTAAAATAAGGAAAACTACCCCGTTTTCTTAAAAATGTGAGCCAGACGTAACTGCTGAATCTTGTTGAAAAAATTTTTGATAAATAAATCGATAATAATCAATCGAAGTCTTGTACAAAATGTAAAACTGAAAAGATTTTAGAAAATTATTATAGGAATAAGAATCATTCAGATGGAATGGAATGTAAGCAAGAAAAAAAACATTTGAAGAAAGCTAAAAAATTCATTGAAGCTTTTCAAACAGACATTAATAAAAAAAAACTAAAAAATACTTAAATGATTTCCTAAAAAAGTTTAATGTTAAAGGATTTTCTACAAAAATTGAACAAGAACTTAAAGAATTCATAACTAATCAAATTAATGAAGGCATAATTTATTATACAAATGAAATACAAAAGTTAAGGCTGTTCAAAGAACTTCCATCACACGATGAGATAAGTAATAAAAAACCAAAACAAACTCCATATAAAAAGAAAGATATTAAAGAATTATCACTTTCAGATGACATTTTTGATAATCAAAAACCAATTCAGCATGAAGTAAAAGAAACATATGATAAAGGTGTATTTAATAATATGGTCAATGATTTTAAATACACAACAATTAAAAAATACGTATATATTAGAATATTTCTTAATAAAATATAAAATATAAAAAAATATATGTAGAACAACGAATTAATTTTTAAATAAAAAAGAAGCATAATATTAGAGTAAAATTACTTGCCCTAGAAAAATTTATTCCAATAGACCCAAGAACACAAGAACTAACTGCGGATGCTTTTTGTGGTGAGCCAAATTGACCCACCAATTTTATTGTAAAGCGAAAGGAAAGGAACAATCAAGTTGACGAGAGAAGACAACGATTTAATTTATATAACAATTAAAGTAAATTAATCTATTTAACTTTCAAATAATATTGACCAAGTATGTCAGCAATAAGCAATTAAAACACATGTCCATCCAAGAGTTATAAGACATCCCTCATAAATCTCAACAGATAAGAGTTTTTGCAGATACAAAGGTTCCCACGAAGAACGACCAAAACACATGTTATTCCTAGAAATATGGAAAAAAATACATTATACATATCAGTTCTAGCCCAATAAATTGTCTGGACCAAATCACTAAAATAAACAAATCAACGCTATCACACTTGTCGAAGAATCACTAACACTTTGCTAAAATCATTAAGGAAATCATAAATTAGTCGAGATACGTCAAAACTTACTAAAATTAGAACAAAATTCTTAAAAATAGGGAGATAAAGGGCAGATGCAGGATAAGTGTGTCATCAGCGACACATTATATGGTCACGATAAGGGAAGAGACACATTAATTATAAAATCCCAAGAAAACAGACACACACATCAAATTTATCTAAAAAGGGCACCTGCATCACACATGTGCATGGGGCCCTCAGTATAAATATCACCCAAAAATTTAGGAAAATTCAATTCAATCTTGATCGTGGTCTCGTGCTGTTCGATGTTGTGTCGAAGTGAGTGAAGAAGTGCCCTTTGTGCCAAATCCGATTAAGTGCTGTTTCTACTACCTGGCTAATCTCAACTATTTGCTGATTCCGCAATTTGCCCAGATGATAAACTGTAAGTCTTATTCAGTTTAATTTCTCCTTGCTCCGACGATGACAACATTTATAATTTTGCGAAGTTTAACTTATGATGGGTCAACTCGTGTTTCAATTTAAACAACAATAACCGATAATTATAAAATTAAACGAACTTACCTAAGTGAAGTTCTATTATAATTATATGAAGCGCCTCGTCCGAATAGATCACTATGTAGTATACCCATTTCCGTTAGATGGCAGCACACATTTTAAAGCAAGAGAAATTTTTGTCTCCTTACCATCTGATGTTACCTCTTGCGACGCAATTTCATTATTTCAAAGCTGTCGTGATGTTGCAACGCTGAATAGATCACGGGAATAGCGATGGGGTTGTATTTGTAGGGAGGGAGTGATCTATTCGGACGAGGCGCTTCATATAATTATAATAGAACTTCACTTAGGTAAGTTCGTTTAATTTTATAATTATATTGCGCGCCTCGTCCTCTAGATCACTATGTAGATGTTTAAAGCCGTTGCAACAAACAAACTTCGTTCTCGCATTAATTTCCTATATTGTTTTCGTCAGGTTACAAAAAGAAATTTAATATAGGGTTATAACAAAAAAAGAAGAATCATACACATAACAATACGCGCTATTAGTGTGACGTCAGCAAGGTACCTGACTGTACCTTTGAAGCTAAACAAATAAAAGTTTATTTCTTGAATCCTGGACGTGTAGGGAGATTGTTTCTAAGGAAATAGTTGCTATGAAAAATATGTGTCGTTTCGTAATGATTTTAACAATTGTAGTCAACATTTCTGTAATTTAATCTGTTCTAACCTCACTTTCTGTGTACGTCAAAAATATGTTTACAGCATTGCCAGAATGTTGCAAACGACAGGAGTGGATAGGTCGTACCAAAACAAAACAAAATAAAATATATTAACATTCACATAATGTGTATTTGGCTGAGAATATAAATTATTATTTGTTTGCAAGTAAATATAAATATCTAGTAAAAAAAATCTAGTATCAATTTGGTACTCTAGTATCACAACTGGCAACACTGTATGTTTAGCTTCAGTACAGTCGCGTCTGTGACGTCACGTCTAATAGCCCGTATAAAGAGCCGCACAGTTCATTTGAAAACCGCATTGGCAAACGCCCCTGTATCAACAAGGGGCTTATTATAGAAAGTTGCAAAAACTTTTGAGGTTGCTGACCACCCGGCTGTTTTCCTAATCAGATCCAAGCTTACGCCTTTTCTTGCAGCAGCTGATGTAGCTGCATGTCTAGTGCTGTGCGCTGTGTATATTGAGGTGTCCACTCCGCTTTCTTGTAGTACCATCTTAATCCATCGACTCAGAGATTGAGTTGATGCTGCGTGATATGGCTTCCGATAGGTCAGAAAAAGGCGAGTATCGCCAGGTGTTCGCAAAGACTTAGTTCTTTCGAGGTAACAAGAGAGAGCTTTAACTGCACAGAGCTGAGATCTTTCCTCAAAGGTGGGGAGTTGTAACAATGGTTGGAGTTTGTTCGGTCCGGACGTTTTAATAACATCAGGAATTTTAATTTCTACTCCCTCCACCGTAAACGAGATATTATAATCTTAATTGAAGCCAAAGTTTGAACTCTATGAGCCGTAACTAGTGCCATGAGGGTTGCCAATTTTCGTGTAAGGGACTCCAGACTTAAATTTTGGTTGGTTCCTAATCGTTCGAAGTGATTCAGGACTGTAGCAGGGTCCCATGTTGTGTCATATTTGGGCTTCGGAGGTTTTATTTTGTAAACCCCTCTCAGAAAACGCTTTATGCGGTGATCTCTTCCCACTTCGGGCGATAGCAACAAGGCCAAAGCAGAACGACACGTGTTTAGCGTACCATACGAAGCTGCTTGGTTGAAACGCCAGGATAGAAACGTTAAAATGTTTTCGATGGAGGAGTCAAAACAGTCCTGACCATTCCTTTGGCAGAATTTCCACCACCACTTTAACTCGCAGTTATATTGTTTAAGAGATGCTTTCGCAAGGGAGGACAAGGTAACTTGCGTGGCATCGAGAGGGATGCCTTGCTTCCTTAGTCCTGTTTCGATAAGAAACCTGCCACCAGGGAAAGCTTTTGATGTAAAGGATGAGGTACTCTGTGTGAAGAAAGAAGTAAGTTAGTATCAGGTTCTAAGAAAATGGGCTGTTTTATAAGAAGTGATGTGAAAAAAGGAAACCACGGCTGTGTTGGCCAGTATGGCACCACTAAAATACCCTGTGCTCGGTCAGAAACAATTTTCTGTAGACAACGCGCTACGGAAAAGCATAAAACTTTAGTCCTGTCCAGGGAACAGTAAAAGCATCCACCGCTTCTGCTTCTGGGTCCCGAAACCATGAAAAAAACCTTTTACACTTAATGTTATTGCGGGACGCAAATAGATCCACTTCGGGAGTAAGAAAAGACGAACAAATCCTCCTGAAGGCATAAGGTGCCAATTCAAATTCTGTTTCCGGAGATAATCGCCGAGACTCCCAATCGGCTTGTGTGTTACTAGACGATGTAATATACGATGCAAATATCCACAAGTTCCGCTCTTCGCACCATTGCCAAATTTCCTTGGCCAGCGCATGAAGATGTGAATGTTTCACACCCCCCATCCGGTTAATATAAGCGATCGCGGTAGTATTGTCAATGCGAATAAGAATGCAACACCCTGATAAATCTTTAGCAAAACATTTGAGACCAAAGCTAGCCGCTAGTAACTCTAGAAAATTGATGTGTCTTTTCTTTTCATTATCACTCCAATGACCGTGTGTGGACTCCCCCCCCCACAAAAGACTCCCCAACCTGAAAGCGAGGCGTCACTAAAGATTTCCAGTACAAAATTGGGGGAAGAGAGAGACTTGTAAGAAGAAATATTAGTCTCCCACCAGTTAAGATCCTCTCTAATGTATCCCGGAATAGACATAAAATGATTGTAGTTACTCTGTGTGTTCTTTAATGCTAAGTATTTAACTCGTTCTAAAGACTTCGTATACAACTGACTATAGCAAATAGCTGGACATGAAGCTACCAGTATACCAATTAATTTAGCGAACTCCCTAACAGTACATTTCGACCCCACTTTATTTTTTTTTAAAAGTCTAACGTTACGTTCTTGTTTGTCATGCGGAAGCTTCACCGTCATACTGGAGCTATCGTAGATGAACCCGAGATACCGAATCACTTGACTGGGCGTTTAACTAGCTCTTCTCATAATTAATAAGGAAACCCAACCGTTCCAGCATTTCACGTGCGTTAAGTTGGCCCATTTTCATAAGGCACATACGTCATTCAAAAGTGCTCGGAAAATGCTGAAAAACGCTGCTAGTTATTTAAAAAATGCTACGTTAGTTTTAGAGATTTTTTATGTTTTTTTAATTTGGGCTAACTTAACGGTGGCCCAACCACTTCATGTGCTGATAAATTTTTTTATGTCATTTAAAAGACCTTCAAAAATGCTGGCGAATGCTGTACTTCAAATAAAAAGTGCTGAGAAAATAACGGCATTATTTTTATTTAAATATTGGTTGGGCTAACTTAACGACAGCCGAATCACACCGAGTGCCTACGATTTCTTTATGTCAGCTAAAAGACCTTAAAAATGCTGGCGAATGCTGTACTTTATTCAAAAAGTCCTGGTAAAAAAAAACTGGTTTTTAATCTCGAAAAAGTTGGGATAGCTTAACCAGCCCAACCACACCAAGTGCTTTACGATTCATTTATATGGGTTAAAAGACTTTCAAAAATGCTGGCGAATGCTGTTCTTCTAATAAAAAATGTTGCAAAAATAACGGATTTTTTAAAGTTAAATAAAGGCTGAGCTAACTTAACGACAGCCCAACCACACCGAATGCTGTAAGATATTTTTACGTCAGCCAAAAAACTTTAAAAAATGCTGGCGAGTTCCACATTTTATTTAAAAAGTGTTGGGAAAATAACAATGGTTTTTAATCTCGAAAATTGTTGCGCTAACTTAACGGTGGCCGGACAGCTCAAATACACCGAGTGCTCTAGGATTCATTTATATAGGTCGATTCAGATCAGATAATGAGCCTGACGATCAGGCGATGCAACCTAAAAAACAAATTTCATTTACGCCTTTGATCCAATTTAAATTAGGATTTGCAAGTTAAATCCAAGTTATCATCTTAAGTCACTCTGACATCAGCGCGGAGAACGATCATTAGTGCCATTCAGTTCTCGTGGAACGATAGAGAAATTAGAGAAGTCGTTTCGGTGTAAACTAAATACGAAATGTATAAAAGAATGAAACAATAAAGGTAGGCAAGCAGTTTTTTTTTATAAATCATTGCAATTGCACTGTCAGAGCAACATAAGATAACTTGGATTGAAAATGCAAATCGTAATTAAAATTAGATCAAGACATAAATGAAATTTGTTTTTTGGGTTGTATCACCAGAACGTCGGACTCATTATCTTAGCTGAATCACCTGTATAAGCTATAAAAAAAAATAAAAAATGTTGGCGAAGGCTGTACTTTAAATAAAAAGTGCTGGGAAAATAACTATAGTTCTTTTATTTCAAAATTTATTGAGCTTGGAAAACTTCGAAATACTCGTAATAAAATGTGCAAATTGCTTAATAACTAATGATAGGCTACTTGTTAAATGTAGTTGTTGTAGTGTTTACTGATATTCTTTAGATCTTTACAATTGCTGGATAAATTTATTTCGGGAATAAGTATTGAAAAATACGTTGTTGCCACAATTGTAACCATAGAAATTATACCACAAATAACTTATTCGGAGTTTATGCGAAGATTGCTTTTAGTAAAAACATTTAAATTGGTATTAGTTCAATAAAAATACATTTTGTAGTTTAGAATTTAAAGAGAAGCTTTACAAAAATACAGCAAATACAGAAGAAATTCCATAGTTACCCTGTAACTATTCCACAACAATTAAAAAAATAGTAGGGCGAAAACACTCAAGTAATGACGATGTTCAATTTTACCAAACAGTTTTGTGTTAATAAATTTGTTAAAAATAACGATGGAATTTTTGTTATATTTTTTAGAGGTTTCCTGAGACGTTTCCTATAACCGAGAGAACGCTATGCGCTATTTTGTATACACGCTGTATTGTGATATTGTCTTTTATTTCAGAAACTTTGAGATTCATGTTTTAACTATCTATAACTGATCAAGATTGGTTTAATCATTCCGATCACTACAAAAGAAAAAAAATTAACTATTTAATGATTTTCCATATCAAAACATTTCACATATTTTAGTAAAACTTACTTTTTATGTAAAAAAGCGTTATTTATTAGTATCTTATGTCACAAAGTCAAGTATGATTAGGTATAGCAAAAAAATATTTTTAGTGTTTTGATTTTGGTTCAACAATAATATCGTATTATTATTCCAGTACATAATCAGTAAGTACAGAGTACGTAATCATTTTAAATCTGTTTTCAAGTTGGCATTCTGAAATGAAAAATCCCTTAGCTTGTACTTAAATAAATGTCATGATTATTACTTAATTAGTTAATTCATAATGATGGATGCTCAATGTAAGTAAAACAGTAGTCAATACAAAATTATAAAAAGCATATTTTTAAAGGTGAAACGCTAACTGATAAACACACAACTATTAAAAAAATACTCCTTCAAAACAAAGAGGCTAAACAGCATTTGGTCTGATATTAGTAACGCTTTGAAGACACATGGGATTATGATTAAACCAAAATATATATATAATTTGGTTTTATCTAATAAGTACAGTCTGGTTAATGTACAAGAACCATTAAATCATAAACAAGACCAGGAAATATCTGAAATAGAAGATTCTCAATCATATCCGCAAGAACTAAGTTTTACTATATCCCTTTCTCCAGAATAATGGAAAAAAATTAAACCCTCGTCTAAAAGCTACAAACGGTAAACAGCGTTTCAAGTCTAATATTTGAAACACTAAAATTATTGCTTATTCAAGTTGTATTATTGTTTGTAACATACTGTTAACTTATTACAAAAAAGTTCATATTTATATCATTTTTAGATCAGTGATCATTTACAATCTCGAATACTACATAAGTATAAAATATGATTCACTTAAAATTTGCTTAATATTTCTAACGTTACCTTAGAAACGATATATGTGGTGTTTGGGATTGGAACCGATCACCCGGTATAGTAGGTATTAATTATTATTTTTTCTCAAACCGTCTATAAAATAAAGAAAATGAACCACAATGTGCCTCTAAAAAGCTGGTTGCACAATATTATTTTTTTTACAATCGCCATTTCAGAAAAAAAAACGTAATATTTATATGTATACTCGTTTTCATATTAATTTGCATCGAAGTAGTTGTTGAAAGGGATTTTTTTAAGGTAGCAAAAATTCGAATAATCCTAACCTCAATCTTCCCTACAGTTTATTTTTTCAAATAAATGTGTATCCCAGGTAGCAAAAAATAATTAAAATTAACAACGTAATTGACATTGAGTAGCAAACATAAAGATTTTTGTCATTATTAATGTGATTAAATTTGTTCTGAATGACATTAATGACACATTTTCAGCCTCTAAGTTAAAGATGCATTTAGACTTTTGCATATATGTGGTTTTATTATGGACCGTTATCAGTTATCACCTCGGAAAATAAACTTCATATTCATGACAAACTTTAGTCTTTGTAAAATAACTAAGTATTTCATTTACGTTCAAAAAGTATTGCAATTTTTTTTTCTTTTTTCTATACCTATATCTTGTAAAAACCATGCAATCAGATTCTTTCATAAGCTAATGACATCTACAAGTTTAAATATACAAGTAGGTACTAGTCAAATGTGTTTAAGACGCATTGAAAAACTCGTTACCATTCATTAAATTGTAGAATATAAACATAATAAGTTCTTATGAATACTTATGTGACTATTGTTCTTTGTAGGTATGATAGCACCAAAGTGTATGAAGTACTGCCTCCTTTTGAATGGACTTCTGTTATTTATTCTCATTTTTGGGATCACACCAAATTACCGTGTAGTGTAACTTTTAAAAGAGCAACAGTGAGTTTATCCGGAGATAACTATGTAAAAATTTTCGGACATTGTACTGAATGTAACTCGCAGTTTCATTCGGTTTTAAAACATGAACCGAAGGAAGAAAGTAGGGCGTTGTTTTTTACAACTTATATTGGAAACTTTTGTCATAAACTTCACAAAAAAAAAACGGAATCTTTTGTCGACAGAACGTAGAGTTGTTGTGCAGAAAATGATCAATGAAAATTGGTCAGCTAGTGCTTATAAAAGACGAGAAGCTGGAAAGATAATGGAATTTGGGGATAGTGAACCTCCACATTTGCCAAATTCAACAACACTTAGAGTTGCAGCATGTACCTACTTAAAACAGCAACGTTTGGCTGATGATCCGGTACAGGCTACTTATTTAGCAAAATATAAAACACCTTACAGCGCATACATAAAAGATATTGGTCTTGACAAATTTTATGTACATTATTGGAGTACATCTCAGATACACATTTTTAATGAATATTGTAAAACAAACAAATTTTCTAAAATTTGTATTGACGCAACTGGACATGTTGTACGGAAAATAAAGAGACCTGATGGTTACAGTGGGTTAATCTTTCTCTATGACGTTACGGTTAATGATCGCCTAACAAAATCACAATATTCGGTTTGTGATATGTTGTCAGAGCGGATTCTATTGCACAATGGCTTCGTATGTGGATTCGAGATGAAGTAGCTACTCCCAAAGAAGTAGTTTGTGACATGTCATTAGCATTGTTGTCGGGAATTTCTAAATCATTTGGACAGATGAACAGTATAATAACATACATTAATCATTGTTACAATATTCTTTTTAATAATCAAAATCACATCTCAAAAACTTTTATAAGGTGTGATGTAGCCCACTTCATAAAGAACCTGGTAAATTTAAAATGCTTGAAGGGACAGAGGAAAAGGACAAGACACTTTTATGTTAGAAGTTTAAGTAAAATATTACTTTGTTCTAACATTGAAGATGTCAAAAATATTTTGCTGGCCATTTTTATTGTTGCGCAGAGTGAAACAGAAGGAGAAGAAAATGGTGCAGTAACTACTTGCGAAATTAAAAAAGAATGGTTGAAAAAACTGATAGCAGACGGAAGTGAATCAACAACGGAAAAAGTAATTTTGCATTTGACAAGTGACGATGCAGAAACAAATGAATCTACAGAAGACAATGATGATGGATATTATCAAGAATCATCTGATCCTTATTTAAAACATGGGACAAAAATATTTTGGAAGAATCTAAATTACATTTATCTATGGAGGGAAACCGCGACAACATGCAGTATCTTTCGGAAACTATACCAGACGTATTAAGATTTATATGTTATTTGCCTTTGTGGTCTGCGTAATAACATCCAATTTTCCTAATAGTGGCACTATCTGTTCAAGTGCTCCAGTAGAAAGTAATTTTGGAGATATAAAAACCAGGATATTCCGCAATGTTCAGCTCCCTCTTCGGATTGATGAATTTTTGAAAATCCACATTGAAACTTTAGAAGGAGACATACCTCTGGTACATTCTAGAAACAAGGACAACATGTTAGGTAGGAAAGGCGCAGAAGATATTTTCCCTAAATGTTCTCAAAATGAAAACGAGTTAAACTCATCAATACCCAAAGAAGTAGACGACCCTCTTTGTTTGTTAAAGAAAACTCATAAAATCTTCAAAGAAGTGGAAACAACCAAATGCGATCAAATTTAAAAAAATGAAAACGACGAGACAATGAAAGACGAAGAAGATAGAGCAGTTGAAAATTGGAAAGGGGAAGGTGCAACTAAACCTAAACGTCCACGAAGATCTTATTTGGAAAATCAGAAAGAATGGGAATTTATGGAAGTTTCGGCACGGACAAAAACAATTCCCATATCCTTAATGAAAAATGGAAACTGTTCTACCCTAAAAACAGTCAGGATTAATAAAAAAAGTTTATGTTTACCAATACGTGTGGATTTGACGCACTTGTTCAAATATTGTCTTCTTGTTACTGTGACTGCCCCGCATTTAGAGAGGGTGTTGCTGATGATAATTTTCTGACAGAGCTTTTACAGAATTTAGTCAAGGGAAAAATATCCAGACATTCTTATATACTTAGATCTAAAATATTGTCCCAAATATTTGAAGAAGTCCTCAGACCCAATGGTCTAATTGAAATTCCTTGTGTATGTACGCAGCAATTACTAATAGATAGATTAGCTACTAATAATTTTCTCGAATGGTCTAAGAAAGAAATCTCGCTTTGCTCTAAGTGTGGTTACAATGAGACCAGAAATTGCGCTACAATTATGTTAAGCGACAATAATTTAGTAGCTGAGCTTGTTACAAAAACAATGGACAGAACTTGCTTTCGTCCAAAATGTGACGAAAAATATCTAACCGTACAATCAAATCTAAACCGAAACTACATATTTATTGACTGGGCATCAGTTTCACTGGCCAACATGAATAGAAGTGTTCAGTTATGCGAAATTCCTGCCAATATAGCATTACCCCATAAAAACCTCAATTACAAACTTCAGGGGGTGGTGGAAATTATTGGTGGGGGAATTCTTGCTAGTGATGTAGGCCATTTTATTGCCTACTGTAAAAGGCCAAATGAAAAATGGGAAATCTATGACGACCTTCAAGACAAAGTCAACACGCAGTGCCCCCCGGAAAACGTTTTAAGGCCCGTCCGGAGCAAACTTGGCCTTCAGAATTTTACAACACTGGTTCAGCTGTCAAGCTGGGATCGGTAGCAGTCATAAACGACAGTTTAGTGAAAAAACATAATTTACAACACCCAAATTGCCGCACGCTAGTTATCTGTAAGATTTCGAAACTTTACGGAGACGGTTTTGTTGTGGTGCTTTCAGGTATAAATTCTCTCTAATGTTTTATTAGCATTGTTGTAAAATTGCTACCTGATTGCGAATTATTTAATTTTGGATTACCTCTTGAAGTTATCGACTTAGAAACAACAGTCTATATTTCGCTAGTTGTAAAAGTTCAAAAAAGCGCCGCAGTCCACTTTTATTTTTGATTTTGAAATTTTAACTAGACGATTTTTTTGTCGGACTCGCAAATATAATTTTATACTTTTAATGTTTTATTAGGATTCTTTTAATATTATCGTAGATAATTGCCAATTTAGTATACTTATAAGGAGGTTATATCGCCTTGGTTATAAATAATAACAAATAAATAAAAATCAAAAGAAATAATTTTTATTCAATCCTCTATGTTAAAATGAAATTTTATCGTCTAGAATCTAGACTCTAGATGATAAAAAATACATCAATTGTTGTATATCTGCGATTGTTAGTTTCTAACGATCTTTGACATTAGATTTCATTGTTGAATTTTACTTTGACATTTATAAATATTGACCAAATTGACTACAAAATTAGTGAGGATTGAATAAAATTTTATATTGTACACGACAATAAAATTTTCATTGTCTTTTCGAGTATATTAGCGTCTCGATTCTTCCACACGACGAACTGACCACAATTTGCGGGTTTTTCGTCGGAAAACTGAGGCTTACCCATTCGAAATATTTTTACGAAAAAAATATATATGATACAATTCATTACGATCAAAACCCCTTGAACAAAAAGAGCTTTRAAATTTTTTTAAATTTCGCAAAAAAAAAWWTTGAAATAMAGGAAAAAATTGCTCATCTTTGTAATGACATTTTACCTTCGAAGTTATTTATTTTTACAAAGAAAATATTCAAGCGAATTAATTTAATATGTTGTGAATATGATATTAAAATTTGAAATTTGTTAGTTAATTACAGGTTAATTACTTTTCTGAGAAAATTTTACTGTAAAGATGATGAGAGTTAAATTCATCGTATCTTTATCCTTCAGTAGTTGTCACACTCACACGTGTCCCGTCCCGTTCCCATGAGTGAATTGATTCCGAGAAATGCCCAATATTGGAAACATTGTCTCTGAGCCTATTCGTCTTTGAAAGCCGTCTTCAGTTGTGTTTTGTACTTTGTAAAATACAAAGCAAAATGGGTAATAAAAAACCATTGCGACTGTCTGATAGTCGTAAAAGCAAAAGATTATTAACTAAGAGAAGGTAATAACCACAATTTTTTAAGTACCTAGTATGTATGCAGATTAGGTAAATCAAAAGAAATGCACAAAATTCGTATTTTCGTCATGTCAAAATAAATAATAACAAACATCAAATGGTAGCATATTTAAAAGACTGGGGCCCCATTATAGTTATAAACGGCCAGTCTTTTATCCAATGTCTGGGTACAGTACAACTTTTTAATTAGCTCCACAAACATATTATCTAAAGTAGGTAGGTATAATGAGTGATGATAAAACCAACAAAATATTTTGCAATCACTAACATCCATACGCGATCTTCATTTAGCAAATGACTTCTTGTTGAAAATATTTTTTTGTTCTTTCGCTTTGTTTATAAGCGAAAAAATTGTGAAATATACTCTACCAGGTGTCCTAGAAGTTGTTCCGTAAACACCCACAATTATATCTGGGTTTATACAACTGATAAAATTACAGATGGGCAAAGCAAAAAGCAATGCAAAATACTTCTTCAGATAACAGGGTTTTCGACGAGGAAAGGGGTCAGAACACACCAATACCTGAAGAGTCTGATCATCCTTTAAATACTGGAAGTCATGATTCAAAGTACCTAATTACCCAAATGTTTAAAAAATAATAATAAAATGAGCATTTTTCAGGAACAAGGAATCTTTTGAAGGAAATCGAATAGTAAACATAAAATATTTTTTGACACAAATTTTGTCTTTTAAACATTGTGAACTGTTTTCGTGTTCAAACGACGCACTTGAAATTATAAAAGAAAAAAGAAAAGGGTTCATTTCAGAGTTTGTCCTTCATTGTAGAATGTGCAAAGAACAACTTATCAAAACATACGAAGATGATGGGAAAATGAATCCGAATAAAGCATCTGTCTTAGGAACATTAAGCATTGGTTGTGGTTATTCGCAACTAACGGAATTTGTCAGTGTCCTCAATATTCTACCGATGAGCTACAGACAGTACAAAAGGGAAGAAAGTAGTTTACGCAAAGCTATTGAAGAAGAAAGCTGGAAAAGTATGATGGAAGCAGGAAAACGTGAGGCGCAGATTGCAAGAGAAAATGGTGATGTGGATGAAGATGGAGTACCATTGATTACTGTTATAGCCGACGGAGCTTGGTGTAAGAGATCATACCGGTCTACTTACAATGCTCATTCTGGTGCAGCCTGCATAGTCGGCCAAAAAACAGGCAAGATGTTATTTTTAGGTGTGCGTAATAAATTTTGTGCGATGTGTCAAATGTCAAATAGTGTACGTGATCATCTTTGTTTTAAAAACTTGAAATATCCGCATTTGAATTCGAATTTAGCGCCACTTCCTGGGGTAGAAGTAGATGTCACCCTAGCGGTAGAAAAAGGAAGGAAGCGGGGGTGACGAACCAACGCTCTCTTGCAAAAAAACAAGTGACTGAATCCAGACGTGCCGTGTCTCTCCCATTTGTTTTTGAAAGTTTCCTTTTGTTTGTTTGAATGTTTTGTTGTTGTTTTAACTTAAAATCAAAGCTCCTGTAAAACCCCTCCGTTTTGTCAAACAATTAAAACACCGATTACATGGAAAAACACCTGGTGTGACGATCAGCTTTCCACGAGTGTGAACCGCGTTTTTGGGAAAGTCGTGCTATTTCCTAATTTCCCAGGACATTAGCCTGTTGGGGAAATTGTTGCCAAGGTAGGGTTGAATTCTTTAATTAAAACGCCGTCTGGCAAAGATGCTGTCGGAAATCTCCCGCCATAAAATAACCGCCACGCGGTATGACGTCATGGACGCCATGATAGAGTTTGTAAGGTGTATCTATCAAAATACCTCCAATCCGTTTAAGTTTCTTGTTAATTTGTATTCATGCATGTGCATTAGGGTTTTCTAAATTTGTATTAACMATTATTTTTGAGATTTGTTGTGTGGGGGCGTCGAGGCGAGGCTTTGTTTTGTTTTCCACGTGTTGGTAAATTTAAACTGTTGTTAACTTGCGATAGCTGTGCATTTGAAAACCAAAATAGACAAACTTAAAATCCAGTAAATAACTCAGGATATTTTTCAAATTATCATTTCTTGTGACTTAAGTTGTGGGTTCGCTTCTGTCAAACACCGAAAAGGAAAGCATGCCCACGAGAAACTATTACCGAGGGGATGACTTGCGAACGTGTCTTATGGGTTTTGCTCGGGAGCTTTTTGCGTGCGAAAGAAAGAAAGCGTGCCCACGAGAAACTATTACCGAGGGGATGACTTGCGAACGTGTCTTATGGGTTTCGCTCGGAAGTTTTTGCGTACGAAAGAAAGAAGGCTTGCCCACGAGAAACTATTACCGAGGGGATGACTTGCGAACGTGTCTTATGGGTTTAGCCCGGGGGTTTGCAGTGAAAAGGTGGCGCCGAACCGAGGGGATGACTTGGCAAGGTGTTCCACACAGTAGTTTTCAAAACCAACCGCGCTGTAGTTTTCAAATCACCCGCGCTGTAGCTTAGCTGAACTGACGACAAGAGCCAAGATTAAAATTCTCAAACTTCGTGTTTTGTGCGCTGTTAATACATTGTAGTTGAACTGAATTTCTGTCATAATAACCAATGTTACAACCTGATTCTCCAATACTCTGTCATAATCCATATGAAAAACTCGTCTACAGTTTTATTTTGTGTTGTTGTGAGTAAATTCCATGTTACCATCGTTTTAAACAACCCCAAATAGTTAATGAATTAATAGAGTCTCTAGTCTACGGCGTCCCTAACACTCCGAGGAATTTAAGCCATTGTTAACCCACGTAACTGTTTTGTAAATTGTTTTGCATGTTGTATTTTTGTTTTGTTTATTTTATTTTCTGTTATGTTGTTGTTTGATAACATTTCATAAGCATTGTTTTCGGACACGGTTTAGGAAGGTTTTATCCGGTCCTTCCTGCAGTTTCTGTTTTGTGTAGTTTTTAATATTTTACTTTTCAGGATTTGTCATTTGTTTGATTGTCCGTAACTTTTGTTACCGTTTGGTTTTTGTTTTTTTTTTCTTCTCATTCACACTTCATTTTGATTTTCTCGATTGTTTTACATGACTGCAGGAAATAAACAATAAATGCTTTCCTTCCAATTTGAGTTTTATTCGTGCCCTTTCCATTTTGAATCTCACGCATGCGCATTCGAACAATTTGCCCGCCAATTTTTGACAAACACAACGTAGGTTCCTAACCACTTCGATGACGATCACGATTTTTCGGCCATTTTGTTTTCATTTGAATTTGGCGCTCAAGTATTCACTTTCGGCGGGCAGGGTATGGCCTTTTAGGTCATCACAAACTGGTCGGGGACATCTACGCAGTATAGAGATACACGGAGTAAAATATGCATTTTTAGTTGGAGACGGAGACAGTAGCGTGTTTAAAAAATTACAAGCTGCCAGAGTCTATGGAAATTTTGAAATTCAAAAAATTTAATGTTCAAATCACCTTCTACGGAACTACTCTAACAATTTAAAACAATTAACAACAAAAAGATTTACTTCAAAAGGTTTGGTTGTAGACAGTACTTTGCGGTCCTCCCTAAAAAGTAATATTCAAAGATTGAGAGTGGCAGTAGATTGTGCTGTAAAACATAGACGGAGCGAAAATGTTACTTTTCAACAAAAAGTTACTAATCTTAACAGTGACATAGAAAATGTATTTCACACGTTTTTGGAGAGCACACCAAGTGTGCTACATATTTCTGCACAGGCTCGAAATCAAACGAAGTCAATCTTATTCCACCTTTCAAAGAGTGTGATTTGTATAACGATATTATGTCCCATGCTAATCGTTTAATTTATAACAGTAGAAGTTTAATTAAAAACATGACTAACAACCACGCAGAAACTTACAACAGTGTGGTGGCGAAATTTATTGGGGGAAAAAGAATTGATTTTTCGAAAAGGGGAGGTTACTCTCTACGATGTCATGCTGCAGGAATATCGTTATATCACGGAGCTGAATATCATTCAGCTCTACATAGAGCTGTAACTGGAAAAAGTCCGGGACATTATACAAAAAAAATCATTTTAGTTAAAAAAAAAGGGTATCAAATTTGTTATGCAGAAGAAAACTCTTCGCCAAAAGACGTAACAATACAAAAAAAATGTTAACACGGACCATCAAGGACCAGACGAAGATTATGGAGATGTTCAAAAAATTATTGATGACGAAGATTGGTTGAGACGCAAAGAAAGATTTCTTACAGACATTATTAAAACTAAAGAACAAATTCTGGAAGTAATGAATCAAACAATAAACCAAAAAGATTCTCTGTTTTGGCACCAAGAAAGGCGAAAAAGAGTTACCGCTTCTACGTTCGGAAAAATTTGTAAACTAAGATCTACCACGGACCCAAGGAAAACAGCGAAGCAGATGCTTAAAGCTTTTTCATCGGTTAGTACCGACTATGGTATTGACCATGAACCGATAGCTTTAAAAGAATTTTCAGAATTTATCAAACAAAGCATACAACCTTGTGGACTCTTTATCGATGAGAATGACTGCTTTCTTGGTGCCACACCAGATGGTCTTTTAGGCGAATTAGTGGAAGTTAAATGTCCATACAGTTGTCGTAACCAAACCCCTTTGGAGGCCATCACAGCAAAAAAAATGTCGTCCTTTATGGAGTTAGTATCTGGTGTATGTAAACTCAAAAAGACACATAATTATTACTACTAGGTACAGGGACAATTACATATAACTGGTAGAGATTCATGTTATTTTGTAGTATGGACGCCAAAAGGATTTGTTTACGATAAAATTGGGCGAGATGATGAGTTTTTTAATAAAAACATGAAAGAAAAATTAAAAACATTTTACTTTCAATATTATTTACCAGAAATTTTAATATTGGAACACATATAAAAATTACATTTGCTAAATTTTTGTTGACATATTTTTTTGCTCAAAATACAGACTGATCCAGAAAGACTGTTTTGTGAATAGGTTCTGCGTCTCAACCAATTTTTATCTTTTAGTAGATATTTTTTTGAACATTTTTGATTTCTTTTTAATTTCTTCCGAAAAAATTCCCTTCTATACAATATGTATTGAAAAATAAGTGTTACAAACACCCTCTTTGTGATTTGAGTGTTGTAAGATTTGAGAAGTTGGAACACTTATTTTTGCACTATTTTTTCTATCAAGCGCCTTTGAAATTGCATTTTTATTAAATTACACTCCATCAGAAATATGAGATATTATCTACCATGTGATCATTTTAAATTAGAATTAGAGTAGGCTTTAATATTTTTTAACTTGTATGAAAACGCTGATTATCCATAATTTATCAAGCTGAAAAGTCAAATAATATAATTTCGAACGGTAATATTTATTAGAACACATTTTTTCCCTCAGTTTCCACTAGTTTATCATTTTACCACAAAAAACGGCCTTCTCTAATAATAAATTTAAATGATCGCATGGTATTATTGATTTTTGTTTTTTTTTTTTGTGTTTGTAAAAAATACGTAAAAGAGAGATTTACAAGAAAATGTAAGCTGCATTTTGTTGCAATACATATGTACATAATATAATAAACTTATTTTCTAACATGAAATTTATTCTTTTGTGTATTACGTAACCAACTGATTTCCTGTTGAAAAGAAAATTTTTACCCAACCCAATATTTTGAGTCCGTACAGTATGAAAAATTAATAATATTTGAATACCAAAAATAATAACTACGTTATTTCCTGTCTTGCGATCAAACGTCGGCAGTGTGAGCTACTTAGCTTTGAAAAACTAATTTATTGCAAGGGCCTGTGGACTGTCCTAAGCCTAATTTTTTGGTCGAGCCTGGAGCCGAACATTGCAGGCGACCAGTTGTAAAGACAGAATGATGTCAGGAGTTATTGACGTACATCACTTGTATGGTCGGCTACAGGCCACATGCACTTGCGATGCAGCTCTATTTGGCATTAAAGCTTGCTCACGCCGCAACATGTAGACCAATGCAAATAGGATAGACAGAAAGTGTGACTTCGTCTAAATAGAAGAATCCCCTTAAGAGGTTTTGCCCTACTTGTTTATAGGTGTTTATAAAAGTTTTTTTTTTTAATTTAATTTTATTTTTTTATTGTTTCATTTATGTTAATATAAAATGTTTTCTTTAATAAATTAATAATTATTGTGTTTTATTAAACAAATATCAATTCAATTAAACAGATAAACGATGTAGCAGCACTACAGATGCTACATTTAATGTGCAGACTAAAAACCGAAGCAATATACCTACGGACTGAGGACTCGAAAGGTGGTACGAGTACAATAAATAAACGTATCATTAGTTATTAGTATTATTTATTACTATTTTTAAGTTTTTGAAGAATACACCTCGCATATAATGTGACTTCACTTGTATAATTAAATAAAACTGTATGCCTGACACAATACTTGATGGGTTTCGGCTGTCCGGCTGCCGAGATTCAAAACCAGTGTTATTTTCCAGGCATTTTTTAAATAAAATGTGACACTCACCAACATTTTTTAAAGTTTTTAGCTGACGTAAAAAAATCTTAAGAGCATTCGGTGTCATTTACGCAGCACTTTTTATTAGAAGTACAGTATTTTTGAAAGTATTTTAACACATATAAATGAATCGTAAAGCACTTGGTGTGGTTGGGCTGGCTAAGTCAGCCAAACTTTTTCGAAATTAAAAACCAGTGTTATTTTACCAGCACTTTTTGAATAAAGTACAGCATTCGCCAGCATTTTTTAAGGTCTTTTAGCTGACATAAAGAAATCGTAGGCACTCGATGTGGTTAGGCTGTCGTTAAGTTAGCCCAAACAATATTTAAATAAAAATAATGCCGTTATTTTCCCAGCACATTTTATTTGAAGTACAGCATTCGCCAGCATTTTTTAAGGTCTTTTAAATGACATAAAGAAATTTATCAGCACATGAAGTGGTTGGGCCACCGTTAAGTTAGCCCAAATAAAAAAACTTAAAAAATCTTTAAATCTAACGTAGCATTTTTTAAATAACTAGCAGCATTTTTCAGCACTTACCGAGCACTTTTGAATGACGTATGTGTCTTATAAAAATTTAAAAGTGGTTGGGCCAACTTAACTCACGTCAGCATTTCGCATGTCCTAGATATATTATTTAAGTTTCGTTAAAAAGATTTATCTATTAACAAAAAATCGTCCAGGTATAAAACTGACAAAAAATTGTGAGCTCTTAAATATGCAAGTAAGGGTTTCATTAGTTTGGTGAAGACATACGGTGCTGTGCTGAGGCCGAACGGCATGCAAGTGTATTCAAAAAGTTTACCTTAAAAGGTAAAGCGAAGGTTTTCCTATGACACCTTTTGACGGGAATTAAATGATAAGCATCCTTAAGATCTATCACAGCCATGAAACACTTGGGAGAAAGCAATTTACAAACCGTCTTGTGGTCTTCTAATTTAAAGTGGGTAGTATTTACAAATTGATTAAGGTGTTTTAAATGTAGAATTAGCCTACTGGAACCGTCTTTTTTGGGCACCAGAAATATATTTGATATAAACTGACTTCGTTCGGCAGAGCACTGCCGAACTGCTCCACACTTCAATAATTTGTTTAGTTGAATTTGAATGTCAGATTTCTCTTTTGGAGACCAGTTTCGTTCTTTCGGTGGTGTTTTTTGGCACGTTTTGTGATGGAAAGGAATTGTGTAGCCCTGTATCCGTGATAGGAGAGTAGGATCTAACGTTATTTGACGCCAATGATCGATGAAAAATTTTAAACGACCACAGTAAAACTCTATATCTAATATTTCCTCCGCGAATGATCTGCTTTGGGGGCTCGAGGCCGGTACTTGTAATTCCGTCGTGTTTGGTCTCCCCTCCCTAGCTCCTGTTTGCTCCGAGATTGATTCTGTCTGCCTCGATTCTGGAAGTATCGTCGAGACAGACTCTTGGAGTTTAAATGAGGTTGGTCTTTTGGGAAGTTGACCTTTCCTTTAGAAACCTTCAGTTCCTGTGACGTCTTCTCGAGCGCGCGAGTCGATTTCATTCTTTCGCTCAGATTGTCACCAAAGAGCCAGCCGTCTACCGGAGTTTCGGTCAAAGTTGACTTGAATGTCTTGTTAATTCCTGTAGAAGCTAGGATTCAACGCGATTGTGATTCAGCGAAATGTACTGACGCCATAAGTTTCCCTGCATCGCCCAATAATTCAATTAATTTTGACCAAGCTTTTCCTTCTTCTTTAAGGCAGTGAGTCAGAGCGGTTCCAACGGCCCCCATTGCGGCGCCAACTTGGGTTTGCACGCGAACAAGTCTTTCGTCACGCTCAACATGCTGCTGCGTGATGGCCTTTTTCACTTCCAAGTTCAATTTTCGAGCCTCGACCAATTTGCAGTTGGCTATTAGAGGATATTTTTGCAGTAGCTCTTTGATTTCCTCCGCCCCAAGTCCTTTTTGCAAGACTTGCATCCAAACTTGCGCCACTTCATTGTGGATGGCCTCTCCCGTAATGTCTGCCGTGGGGCCTTGAGAGCCCAAGATTCTTAGGATCTCCGGTGGCAGTTGTTTTGAGGGATGCGAAGAATGGCTTCCTTCTTCATCACTCCCTAAAAGAGGACAAAAGATTTTAAGATTAGGTCTAGTTTCCCACAAGTCAATAAGAAAAAACGATAACCTCAACCTCATTGAGGACAAATTTCCAACCAAAACTCATTGATTGTTTATTTTTATTTTTTGTTTTTCCGGGGCCTTTTTGACTTATACCAACCATTTGATTCGATGCAGGTTAGGTTACTCAAAACTCGTTGTGTACGAAGCCTTCTCAAAACTCGTTGAGGATGGCTCTCTAACCATTTCGATTTGATGCCGGTTAGGTTACTCAAAGCTCGTTGAGTCCGAAGCCTTCTCAAAACTCGTTGAGTATGGCTCTTTAACCATTTGGGTTCGATGCATGTGCATAATTGAAAAAAAAACGTGGAAAAACATTCGTTATTCAGCATTAAAGTCATGTGACCTTCAACATTTTCCGAGAAAACTCACCCTGATCGGAGTTCTCCGAATCCGGAGACGTAACCCGTTCCATCTCGCTTCCACTTGAGGAAACGTTGATGCTGCTCTCTCTGTGTGCACGTGCTCTTGGATAATGATAACTTTTCTTTTTCTTTTTCTTGAGACGTTCAACGTCTTTCAGGGCTTTCTTTAACTGTTTTCGTACCATAACCAAATCAGGCTCGTCCGATAAACTTGATGAATATCTTCGTTTTTTCGCTGACATTTTTCGACAAACACAGGCGAGAACGATGAAACAACGATGTGCACCATCCGACACACAAATGAGTAATGAAAATGCGTCGCAAGAGGGAGCATCAGATGGTAAGGAAACAAAAATTTCTCTTGCTTTAAAATGTGTGCTGCCATCTAATGGAAATGGGTATACTACGTAGTGATCTAGAGGACGAGGCGCGCAATATAAAAACATTTATGAGAGTTGGGATGAACTGGGCGAGTAATCGGGTAATAAGAGAGTTACTTCAAAAAAAAAAAACTTTAACATGAACGGAATAGTAGAATGTTTACTTTTTTATTTGATTTCATTTATTTAGTTTTAATTTATAATATTTTCTAAACTTTAATTTCTTTAATAAATTGTTATTGTTAATTTAATTACTTAGATTTATGACTGCTAAATCCTTCATCTTCCCAAAGTAATTGGCTCCACAATATACAGCTGGAGAACTTACCTCAAATAAATTTTATTCTTCTTGTGGCGTAACCCGCTCGGACCGTAAAAGAATTAAACTTTTATCAAAGAGTCTTAAACACCCGCCACATTTTTCCTTTTCATTGTAGTTATGAAATTGTTGTCCCGGGTACAAACGTACGTGAATTGTTATCTAATATGATGAATCAAATTGTTACTAATTTTGAATCATTTACAGCCAGAAGTACTAAACATAGATTCGATAGAATGATAGAATTAAAATTACAATCAAATGCATATACTCCACTTAGAGGTGGTACTTATATTGAATTACCAAAATTCATTAAAGATAAAAAATGCTGTATTAATGTTAAAAAATGGAAAACAATGGATAGATTTATATTTAGAAAAAGTGTTAAACACATGAAAACTGATAAAATATATAACCTTTTAATATATAATAATCATTGTGTCTTTATTAAAAATAAGAGTTCACTTTTATCAGGTCAAATTAACAAACTAGAACATAAAAATCTATTTTGTCTGAAATGTGACGATTATTTTGAAAATGAGAAAGCCCTAAATGAACATTCAGAGTGCGCCAGAACTTATATTTTATAATCTGATAATAGGTACATAATGTATGTAACAAAGTTTTATATTCAAAAAAAGAGACAGGGTGCGCCAGAACTCGCGCCCCAGAGAAAATTTCCAAGTAAGGTAAGATACCAGAAACATGAAAAAAATGTTTAAAAAACTCTATCTGTCAAAAAATTTTGACATTTATTTTTTGGCATTCGACATTTTTTATATTTATTTAATGATACTGATGATATTGTATATGTTTTTTTTTTGCAATTATATAGTAAAGAGACAAAAATTTTACCAATAAATACCACAAATAACATTGAACAGAGTTACAATTTAGGATACAGCTTCCTTGTTTCCTCTTTTAATAGCCTATAGCAAAAAAACTTGGAAAATTATTTTTCCAATAGAAATAAATAGAGTCAAAGTGCAAACTTTGAACCTTTATAACTTCGAAATTTTTATAGATATTTTTTTTTTACATTTTTTCCATGTTCCTGGTATCTTACCTTATATGGCATTTTTCTCTGGGGCGCGAGTTCTGGCGCATCCCTGTATACCTACTACTCGCAATAGTATCTATTGTCAAACTTTTGATGATGCGTAGTATTCAGAAATGCATGTAAATCCCGTTAGCATGGAATCACGGATATTTTATCCACTGGCTTCTGTAGTTCATGCATACTATCTACAGTGTGTCCCCGGATAGTTAAAGACTAATTTCTAACATAATTTAAGTTTTGAAAAATCAAGTATGCCTGGGAAATTTTCAAAAAACCTATTTTTCTGCAGAATAAAGTGCCTTGTGTGTGGCAAATACAAAGGTTATTAAGAAAAGTTGTTTAGATCAACATCTAGGTCCGTATACCAAATTTCAAAATCATCGGCCAACTGATTTGTCAGTATTTTTTATGTTTATTATTCACAAATTAAAGAATTTAATTTTTTAATTTTAACAGTTCTTTTATTACAAATAAAAAAAATACATTTAGATTATTAGTACTAAATAAATGTTTGACGTTATGGTTAATAAAAAGCAATTACCTCAGAAAAAAATTAAAAATCATAGTTAGTCGATGATTTTCAAATTTAGTATACGGGCCTAAATGTTGATTCTAAACAACTTTTGTCGTATTTGCCACATAAAAGGCAGTTTACAGAAAAATAGTTTTTTTGAAAGTTTCCAAAGCAATAATTTTTTTCATCTTTTACAAGAGTCGTTTCACTTAACCGGAAACACACTGTATAGCAGGACTTCAAGTTTGAGAGAGAAAATAAATTTGAAAGAAAATTACAATTCTTGGCACAAAAATCGCAATTGTGTTTCTCCGTTACTATGCGTTACACCATTTTATTTACCCTTGCTGTAAGAGTGTTACTTTATCTCCCCTTGCGTTTAAAGTGCTAAAAGTAGATCGACTCAAAAGAGTTGATAAAGAAATAGTTTAACATCTGCTATAGAAAAAAATACATTTTTCTATTTTGGTATATCAGAAAAAATAGTTAAAAAACCACCTCTCATTGTAATATTCGTGTATTTGTTACACTCATATCGACATTCGACATTTTTTTATATTTATTTAATGATACTGATGATATTGTATATGTTTTTTTTTACAATTATATAGTAAAGAGACAACAATTTTGCCAACAAATACCACAAATAACATTGAACGGAGTTACAATTTAGGATACAGCTTCCTTGTTTCCTCTTTTAATAGCCTGTAGCAAAAAAACTTGGAAAATTATTTTTCCAACAGAAATAAATAGAGTCAAAGTGCAAACTTTGAACCTTCATAACTTCGAAATTTTTATAGATAAAATTTTTTTAATATTTTTTCCATGTTCCTGATATCTTACCTTATATGGCATTTTTCTCTGGGGCGCGAGTTCTGGCGCACCCTGTATAGAAAACTGTATTAATGGTAAACAAATTGAAATTTTACCTGTACATAATGTAAATGATATTAAAAAATATAATTCCAACGGTGCTGAACAGCTTCATCCTTATACAATATCCTTAGATTTTGAATGTACATTGAAAAAAGTATGTGAAAGGAATAAGAAATCTGAACTCATTCAAGAACATATTCCAAATAGTTTTTGCTCTTATGCGTCAAATATTTATGATGATATTATGAAAGCTGATTTAAAATGTTTCAATAATAATGGTAAAGAAGATTTAATGAAAGAGTTTAATCAAGCACTTATTGATTATGGAAAGAAATATAACCATATTCGAAATAAAAACACTCCAATATTCAGAACAAAAAAGGTTAAAGAACAATTCGATAAAGAAAGAAAATGTCACATATGTGTATATGAATTTCAATGTCCAGAAGATAAAGTATTAGATCATGATCATATGGATGGATCACTTAGAGGCGCAGCATGCAAGATATGTAATTTGAATCTGAGATTACCAAATTTTATACCAGTTTTAAAACATAATCTAAAATATGATTCCAAGTTATTTCTGAAATGGATTTTAAAACTTAGTGAGAATTACTCAGACATAAATATAATTCCTAAAACATTTGAAAATTATATATCGTTTTCGAAAAAGGTTATTGTTTATACATACCAAAAACGCTATGATCAATCAATATGTAAAAAATGTAAAACTATATATAAAGACAAAATAATAGGAATATGTATTAAATGTGATGAGGGTAAAGTTGATCAATGTCATCCTATAATGATGAATATAAATAATAATCAATCTGAATGTACAAAATGTAAAAAAATAATTAAAAACAAAATAGTACAATTATGTCCTAAATGTTATCCCAATATAGCCATTATTAAGAAAGGTGATTTAAGAAATGTTACAGTTGAATTTAGGTTTATAGATACATTTAGATTTAAATTTTTAAATGAAATGTAAAATTTCTTCCAATTAATAATAATAATATTCTAAAAATATCTGCAAACTGTAAAATATGTGATAAAGAGGTATCAAGACCGGCTGATTATAATCAGTTTACAAATATTTTAAATGAATTTAAGAAAGAAGATCTACATTTAGTTTTGCAAAAAGGTCTTTATCCATATGAGTGGGTAGATAATTATGAAAAAATGTTTCACAAGGGATTACCAGCAAATTTAGACGATTGACACTCTAAATTAAATGGAGAAGGAATAGATAAACAACAATTAAATCATGCAAAAAATGTTTACAATCACTTCAAGTGTCAAAATTTCAAAGATTATCATAACTTGTATTTAAAATTGGATACAATTCTCTTAAAAGATGTATTTGAGAATTTTAGGCAAATGTGTTATATAAATTATAAACTTGATCCAGTTTATTATATTTCAGCTCCAAGTCTGGCAGATGCTGTTTCCTTTAAAATGACTGGACAAAGATTAGAACTTTTAACTGATTTATGACTTTATAAAATGTATGAAACTGGGGTGAGAGGTGGAATATCAATGATTCCAAATAGACATGCCTTAGCAAATAATTGTTACTTTTATGATGAAAAAACAATGAAAACAGTTAAATTACCAAAGGAAAAAGCTGAAGAAATAGGCATTTATAACAGTAAAAAACATTTAAGTTATATACTATATTTAGATTGTAATAATTTGTACGGTCATAGTTTAAGCCAAAAGTTGCCTATAGGTAAATTTAAAGAAGAAAAAAATATTTCTACATTTACATCAGACTATATTTTAAATTTGTCTGAGGATGCAGAAGAAATACTAGATAAATTACATAACTACCCATTATTACCAGAACACTATATTCCAAAGATTGAAGAATTATCTGATTATCAAAAAGAATTAATTCAAAAAGGAATTGGTAAACTTAATACTAAAGTAGGTAAATTGATAGATACTTTAAATAATTATATAATTGATTACCGAATGTTGAAAGAATGTCTAAAACAAGGAATTATATTAAAAAAAGTTATAAAGGTAATATCATTCAGACAAAAAGCATGGTTAAAACCATATATAGAAATGAATACAAAGTTGAGACAGGGGGCTGCCAACGATTTTGAAAAAGATTTCTTTAAATTAATGAATAATGCAGTATTTGGAAAACAAATGGAAAATGTTAGAAATAGATGTGAAGTTAAAATAATTAACGAATTTAATAAATTTATAAAACATCGAAACTATGAAAATAGAGAATACTTCGATGGTGAAGATATAGTACTTTTATATAAAAAACCTAACAAAGTAAAGATCAATAAACCAATTTATGGTGGTTTTGTTGTATTAGAATTATCAAAGTTAACAATGTTTAAATTTTATTATAATTTTTTGAAAAAGAAATATGACTCAAATGTGAAACTTTTAGGAACTGATACAAATACTCTAATCTTATATATAGAAACTGAAGATGTTTATGAAGATATAAAAAATAATATAGAGTGGTTTGATACAACATATTATACGATGGATTGGATGCCACAAAAAAATAAAAAAATACCAGGGCTATTTAAAGATGAATATTTTGGAATACCGATTAGAGAATGTGTGGGATTGCGATCAAAAATGTATTCATTTAGAACAGATATTAATGAGAAGAAAATATGTAAGGGCATTAAAAAAACAAATATAGAAAAGATGAAATTTAAAAACTATAAAAAATGTTTATTCGATAGTGCAAATACAACTGAAGCTGTTTATAATATAATTTCAAAACGTCTTCAATTATATACAGTTAAAACAAATAAAATAGCATTATCTCTATATGATGATAAAAGATATTTAGTGGACAAAATAAATACTTTAGCTTATGGACATTCACATGCTTCGCACTAGTCCAAGAAATTTGTAAAATAAATGTATTATTGTAGAAAATGTAAAATCAAAACGAAAAGTATAGGTAAACCAGAATTTATTAAAAAGCGAAAAAAATGGTTCAGAAAATCCATTTGTACAATTTGTAAATCAAAAAAAAATATATCAAAATCACCAGAAGATATAGAAATTAAAGAATTTTTTAAACCAGCAAGAAAAAGGTATCCAACTAGAAAAACTATTCAAGTAGGAATAGGTAACACTTATCAAATTGACTTATATTTTTTCTATAGATCAGAAAAAAAAGTAGAAGACCCATCTTATTATTTAAGATTTAAAAGCGAATATGATATAAATAATAGTGAGTTTAAAAAACTAAAAAAATTAAACAATGGTCATATTGGAATAATGAATGTCAGATATATTTTCAAAATATGTATGGTCCGTACCAATCAAAACTAAATCAGGTATTGAATTAACAAATGCTTTTATTTCAATTACTAAATTCTTCTGGTATAATACCAATATATATTTATTGTGATAAAGAAAGAGATATCTTAGCAAAATTTTTAAAGAAATGGTTTTAGATAAGTATAATATAACATTATATAGCACAGGTACTGCAAATAAAGCTTCCATTGTTGAAAGATATAATAGAAATTTTGGTGAAAAAATAAAACCAATATTATTTAAAACAGGAGCCTGGTTAGATGCTTTACCTACAGTAATAAAAAATTATAACAATACAATTCATAGTACAATTAAAATGAAACCATCTCAAGTAAATAAAATTAACGAAAAATTATTATTAACTTCTGTTTATAATTACTCTATTACAAATAAAAAACCTAAATTTGAGGTAGGTGATAGAGTTAGATTGTCTCATTATGTTGATATATTTGAAATAAATTAAAAAATAATTGGACTAAAGAAATATTTTTTGTGTCTCAGGTACTTAGATCAAACATTGTCTATTATAAAGTTAAAGATGAAAATGGTGAAGAAATTAAAGAAGGAATCTATACTGAAGAAATGCAATTGACAATGTTCTAATCATCTTAAGAATATTTTGATTACTAATAATATATTAAACTTGGTATAAATTCAGGGGGGGATCACGATCCACCCCTTGATTTTAAATATAAAAAAGGATCTAGTAAAGATATAAAACGCTTTGTTTTGACGAAGATGAATATAATAAATTTAAGGAATTATATGGTAAAAGGCTGTTAGATATATTTGAATATTTGGTATTAGATAATAACTACTTTCTGGATCTTTGGATTCCTTTGCGGGAAAAGAAAGAAATATTGATTACAAATAATTTGCTTGAAGGAGATAAACGAGACTTTAAGAATTTTTTAAAAGAACATATGAAGAAATAGATTATAAACACGATAAAGCAAATCTATACGATTCACTCAAAACGTTGGATATAATTAATTTTAATAATTTTAAGGAAACAATAAGAAAGCTAAAGAAGTTAGAAAACATTATTTCGCATTAGAAGAATTAGCAAATAAATATGAAATCATCAAACAGTATAATCCATTGAGCATTTTGATTTTATAAATCAAAATAAATACGAATTACATGGTTTACCGACCTTTGATAAGAAAAACATAATAATCACAAATAACCTTTTATTCTTCATTCAGCATGAGATTTCAGCGGGGGGTCGTGCCCCCCCACTGAATTAGCGCGATATTAAGAAAAATTTAAAAGAATCATTAGACAACTATAAAATAGAATACCATATTATGAAAAACTAATATCAAAGGATATGTTTTATTTTGTAAATAATTATACAGAAAACTTGACTAACATATAAAAAACAATTGGAGTACTTAATAGATAAGGTCTGTTATGATTAAAATCACCGAGATGTTCATCCGTATTTACCTTTTCTTTTTTTATTCTAAAAGTTAGATGATCAGATTCTCTAACAGTAAAGGGTTTTGAAAGATCTATTGTTCCTTAATTAGTACTAATATCCAAATCTTTCAAATTAGCCGTTGAATTTTATAACTTCCACATTCATTGGTAATCTAATAAATCCTTCATCATCAAAATAAATGAAAAGCACATTAACAGCCTTTTGTCCATGAACTTGTTTGATAAACTGAATTTTTCCTACAAATTGTAGCATGCATAGTTGGTTGCATATATAAATTGACAGTTGTTGCAATAACATGGCGTCATATAACCAATAAATAAACCTCGTGTTCTCCAGCCCCGTAGCTTTTATCAGCAGCTAGTGCAAACAACACTACATGGTGTCAGGTGTGGATCACCACCGAACAATATAGAAGAGGATGCCGGACAATAACGAAACTACAACCATGATGCAAAATTCTGCACCAGGAATTCGACCTCCGAAAGCATTCAACTTTGGGTCAGAAAATGTGTCTACTGCGTGGAAACAATGGTTGCAACAGTTCGAGTGGTTCGCTATAGCGACACAATTGGACACAAAAGCACCTGAAATACAGGCAGCAACATTCATGGCAATACTAGGCCCAGACGCCGTCCCAGTTTTCAACAGTTTTAACCTCACTCAGGCTGCACAAAGGGATATTGAACACCTAAAGGCTAAGTTCAATGCACATTTCGTACCTAAAACAAATGTATGTTTTGAAAGGTACAAATTTAACAAGGCTGTACAAGAGGGTGGAGAAACGTTTGATGAATTTCTCACAAAAATCAAAAATTTGGCCAAGACTTGTGACTTCGAAACTTTATACGATAGTCTTCTAATGGACAAAATCATAATAGGAATTAGGTCCGAAAAAATTCGAGAAAGACTGTTTGCAGAGGAGAATTTAACACTTAATAAATGCCTCACAATTTGTAGGGCCAGTGAACAGGTAACTAAACAATTGTCGGAATTAAAAGGACAAAGTGAAATGGAAGTGTGCAAAGTCAAGTCTGAGTCTAAATTAAATAGAGACAGAAGAGTGGAAACTAAAACTACAGAAGAATTTGATTGTAGAAGATGTGGTAAAAGACACAAGAAAAGAAGCTGTCCAGCTTTCAAGCATATTTGTGAGAAATGCAACAAGAAAGGACATTTTTCGTCACAGTGCTTTACCAAAGCTAAAGTCAAGTCTCACCCTAAGCAGAAAATTGTGGATACAATACGAGATGAATCGAACAGTAGTGAAGAAGATTGTGAACTCTTCATATACGAAGTTAACAATGAAGCTAAAGAGGGAAGATGGACTGAAATAATAGAAGTTCAAAAGAAAAAGTTTTATGTGTATTTGGATTCCTGTGCTGACTGTAATGTCTTATCTTGGGACATCGTGAAACATTTCAAGAAAAAAATAAAACCATCCACAGTCACAAGATTAGTAGGATTTGGTGACCATAAACTTGATGTCATGGGAGAAGTCGACCTGGAGTGCAAGATTAAAAATCAGACTGCCACAATAAACTTCAAAGTAGTTGAGGGAAAAGTTTCATCCATTCTTGGGAGAAAAACATGTACTAAATTGGGCCTCATTCAACGAATTCACAATATTTCGACGGAATCTAATAGTATAATGTTCCAGGGACTGGGTTGTTTAAAAAATTATGAATATGATATTGATTTAATAGAAAACCCAAATTTCCACATTAGAGCTCCGAGAAGAATTCCGCATGCAATACGTGAAGCAGTCACAAAAGAACTGGAAACGTTGGTGAAAATGGAAGTTATTGAGCCAATCAATGAGCCAACTCCAGTAGTTAGCCCCTTAGTGATAGTCAAGAAGAATAAGAAGATCCGACTTTGCATAGATCCAACAGATGTGAATAAAAATATTTTAAGAAGACAATTCCCACTCAAAACACTTGAAGAAATTTCAACCAAATTAGCTGGCGCAAAAATTTTTACGCTGCTTGATTGTAAACAAGGATTCTGGCAAATTAAAGTCACAAAACGCACTCAAAAATATCTGACATTTGCAACTCCCTGGGGAAGATATTGCTGCAAAAGACTGCCATTTGGTCTTGCCTCGTCTCCAGAAATTTTCCAACAAATTATGTCCGATTTCCTTAAAGGTATTGTGATGAACGCGGTATTTATAAATTTTATTTTATTAACCATTCATCCCAAATTACAAAAATTTTAAAATTTGTTTTAACGGCGTCCAAATTGTTTCGGTCTAACTAAGAAATTTATCTTATCTTAAAAACACACGTGTTTTGTGAATATTGAAATGTTTAGAAAAGTGTCGTTCTCACGAAATGTTTCCAAGAATTCCTTAAGTGTAACAAATCGCTAAAATTAAATGGTTTTCAAAAGCCATGTGTTCGAGTATCACTTGCTAAGAGATGGCGACCACTGCACACAGATTCCAGCCGCTCAGCAAAATAATGCATTGCACACGAAAAGATAAATAATTAAATTGTTGTTTAAAACAGGCAGAAATAGTAGTAGAACAGTAAATAAATTAATACATTTTGTTGGGGAAATAACCACTTTGGGATCTGAAAGGACAGTTACTTAAATTAGCCAAAATTTACAATTTTATGATAATTAATCCACCCTGAGTTCGGCATAAACTGCATTCACGTTGATTTATCACAAGATTTTTACATTTAAACTTTGGAGATTTATTCATTATA
>NW_025401069.1:32859-35107 GCF_015345945.1 Tribolium madens
ACGGCATATACCATGTATATGCAGGCTACTACGAGATAAACGAGACAAAATAACCATCCAGGTTATCTATAATCAACTGGTATCGCGAAATGACAAAGTTCTGAACAAGTCTTTGTCAAAGCTCGTGGACGAAACACTTGTGAGAGAAATGACTTCTACATTCATTCAGTCATGTTGCAAGGACTTGTATATCCTGGTTTTGTTCGGAAATTATTATAGGTGTTTAGGCACCTGACTTTTACCTGAGGCGGTATTTCGGCACTAGGGCGTAATAGTAAAAAAAAAAGGGCGATGCACTTATAAAGGCCGCGAGCATGTTATATTCCGACTCTGGTACAAGTGTAACTTAATAAACGCGGTTAAACTCTTTCCTCGATAATATAAGTTCGAACAATATTAACTGAAGTATAGGGTAGCTTTGTAGTACGTAAATAGAGTTCCAATCATCCATCAGCTGTTTGAATTCATTATTTTAAATCCCGAAGCAATTGTGGTTACGTGACTTACAAACTAAATTAAATAAGAATGAACAATAATTTTTAACACCTGGCAAAATTGGATCAAACTCTCACAACTCTTTCTTTCTGTAAGAAATGCTTTGACAGTTGTAAATAAATTACTTTTGTGGAAACTTGACTTTTAATCCCTTCTCCCACGCGTTTTGACACTACTTTGAATCCGAATTTGTGTTACGACACAGAGATAAACACAACGTAGGTAAGTGAAAATAATTATAAGGTTTACTAGACGAGCCAGATAAGCTGAAATCAAAATAAAGGGGTAAAAGACGAATTAAAAATTTAATCTTCATCAAATAGCAACAATATCACTATCACGGTCTCACTACAGTATACAAAATGTTGAATGTTCCATGGACGATATCCTGATTTTTGCTGAAACCAAAGAAGAGTTACGAAAAATCACACAACAAGTATTAGAAGTTCTTGGAAACGCTGGTTTAAAGCTCAACAAAGAGAAATGCCAATTTGAAGTAAGAAAGGTACATTTTTTGGGTCATATAATCACTGAACAAGGACTTCAAGTTGACCCTGAAAAAACAAGAGCCATAGAAACAATGAAAACCCCTGAAAACAAGAAACAACTTCAACGACTACTTGGCATGGTAACTTACCTTGTCAAATTCATTCCAAACCTCTCAGAAGTTACTCAACCGCTTAGAGAACTTTTGAAGAAAGATGTCGCATGGCATTGGGATAATGAACAACAATTGGCTGTCGAGAAAATTAAAAAAATGCTCACAACACCACCAGTTTTAAAATACTACGACGTCAATAAAGATGTAACGTTGTCAGTTGATGCAAGTTCAGTATCGCTAGGTGCAGTATTATTGCAAGAAGGCAGGCCTGTAGCCTACGCTTCAAAAGCCCTTAACTCTGCACAACAGAATTACCCACAAATTGAAAAGGAAGCATTGGCTATTAAGTTTGGTTGTGAAAAATTTCATGAATACGTTTATGGCAAAAAATTGTACGTTGAAACAGACCATAAACCCCTAGAAACAATTTTCAAGAAACCAATACCAACTGCACCACCTAGACTTCAAAAAATTCTACTTGAAGTATCGCAATATTGTCCAATGGTGAAATACGTTAAAGGAAGCGATATTCCGATAGCAGATACTTTGAGCAGGGATTGCATTAATACAATTAATGAAAACAAATCGTCTGACGAGGAAGAACTCGTCGTTGCTCTAGCAATGTCAGAATCAGCACAGAACGTCATTGCCACAGCTACAGACCAGGATGAAGAACTGTCCCAACTGAAAATCTTCGTCCTGAACGGATGGCCGGATAACGTCAAAGAAGTGCCCAACATTATCCGACATTATTTCACATTTCGAGATGAAATTTCCTGTTACAATAATTTATTGTTTAAAAACGATAGAGTCATTATACCGAAGTCTAACGCTGTAACATGTAATGGTTCAACCAGTTACTTTGTTTGACGAGAGTTAAGTAGGCAATCCCTGAAATGACGTAAAATTTCAGTCAAACAAAGGAATATTCATTTGATTACAGCTTCTGCCGGCAGTACGGCCAATGACTAGGCTTTCCGCGGAATGACGCATTACGCCCAATGACTACGACATATACAGGGTATTTCACGAGTGATAATGAGCCTGACGGAATTGAAAATACAACCCACAATACATCTGCAAAGTTAACGTGGATATTTTAGATATCGCATTGTTTGAAAAACCAAATTATGAATCCACGATAGCTTTGCT
>NW_025401069.1:35557-48088 GCF_015345945.1 Tribolium madens
ATATATAAATGAAGGATATATATTGTCTTAAATGTAAACAAAAAATGTTGGAAGAGAGGAAAAAATTGGAAAAAATGGGTCTAAATATTATTCAACAAAATGTGCTGTATGTGAATCTAAAAAATCACGAATGATTAAAGGTACTACAAATAATATTAAAACCAAATATGTAAATGAATTAAAAAACAAATATAATGTAGAAACTAAAGTAAGAGATGGAGATTTACATACAAATTTAAATTTTAAAATTCCTAAACAAGGAGGCATAATTGGAATTGATGATGCATTAGTTGCAGCAATCTGCTGTCGCAGGTTGGGGTACAAATAAAACAATAAATGCCATAGAAAATGCTGTATCTGGTGAAGGAATAAAAAAAAGCCATCAAAATCGCAACCAATATTGTTTTAAAGGATCTTGCCAAGAAATATAAGATAAAGAATTTTAGAGGTGTATTCATGAATGATTCTCTTCCAAAGAAACCAAAAACAAATGAATGTGGAATAATAAATTTAAATAATTCTAATCAAATAGGAAGTCTCGGGACGGCTTACATTAAAAAAGGTGATTATGTTGAATATTTTGATTCTTTTGGAAATTTATCACCACCTTTAGAATTGCAAGAATATGTAAAAACGAGTAATATTTGGATAAACAATACTCCAACACAAACATATAATGATCCACCAATACAAGGTGATTCTTTTAGGGCCTTTATTAGAAACTTTTTAACTTCTAATGCAGATAGGAATTTGAAATTTTGTACACAACTCAAATCGACCAGTCTAAGTTCAATTAAATTATTTTCAAAATGGCTGAACTTCCGGAAATACGAGAAATTGGCGCCAACTTTAAAATTTTAAATAGTAACCACTTATTTTTATTGCATTTTTAAATTCTCCTCTCCAAACTGAGTAAAATGTACCTACTTGTTAGTACTTATCTGTCATAGTTACATATGTCAATTTTTTGGTCACAATTTTCATTTGCAGAGGTTTATTAAAAACATCACAGCTCTTGAACCGTTTGCGATAAGTGAATAATTTTTCTTGCATTCGATAACCAAAGGTTCGAAGAGTTTCCTAAAATTTTCAAAATTGTCAACTGTCAAATTGCAAAGCTTATATGATTTTTTGAAAATGATATTTAAAAAACAGCTATAACTCAGTTTTTTCAAATAAAATAACCCCATTTTCTCAACAGCAATCGAAAGTACATCGCTTTGTAGAAGGACTTTTATCAACATGTCCTATATCCATCTCTTACAGTTTCTGAAATAAACACAAAAAACGTGTTTTTGTTTTTCATTTTTATAGTAAATCACGTAGGCTTTGGAAAATGATCAATACAATAAATAATATTAATTAATAATTAATTAATAAATAATACTATTTATTAATCTACACAACACCCATCCGGAATTACGAAGAATTTAGGCAAGGATTGAGGCGGCATTTAATAATCTACAACCAAATGAAATAATGGAAGCCATTCAAATTAGTTCACCATCGAGTTTTGGACTGTTTGAAAATGGTAAACATATCGAACATCTGTATTAATTATGGTATATCTTTATTGTATTTTTCCAAAGCCTACGTGATTAACTATAAAAATAGAAACATTAACATGTTTTTTGTGATTATTTCAAAAACTGTAAGAGATAGGTATAGGACATGTTAATAAAAGTCCTTCTACAAATTGATATACTTTTGATTGCCGTTGAGAAAATAAAGTCATTTCATTTGAAAAAACTGAGTTATAGCTGTTTGTTAATGATCATTTTCAAAAAATCATACTAGCCTTGCAATTTGACAGTTGATAAGTTTGAAAATTCTAGGAAACTTTTCGAACCTTTGGTTATCAAATGCAAAAAAAATTATTCACTTATTGCAAACGGTTCAAGAGCTGTGATGTTTTTAATAAACCTCTGCAAATGAAAATTGTGACATATGTAACTATCACAGATAAGTACTAACAAGTAGGTACATTTTACTCAGTTTGGAGAGGAGAATTCAAAAATATATTAAAAATAAGTGGTTACCATTTAAAATTTCAAAGTTGGCGCCAATTTCTCGTAGTTCCGGAAGTCCAGCCATTTTGAAAATAATTTAGTTGAACTCGGATGGTTGATTTGGGTTGTGTAGAAAATTTCAAATTCCTATCTGCATTCGAACTTAAAAAGTTTCTAATGTAGGCCCTAAAAGAATCACCTTGTATTGGTGGATCATTATATGTTTGTGTTGGAGTATTGTTTATCCAAATATTACTTGTTTTTACATATTCTTGCAATTCTAAAGGTGGTGATAAATTTCCAAAAGAATCAAAATATTCAACATAATCACCTTTTTTAATGTAAGCCGTCCCGTGACTTCCTATTTGATTAGAATTATTTAAATTTATTATTCCACATTCATTTGTTTTTGGTTTCTTTGGAAGAGAATCATTCATGAAAACACCTCTAAAATTCTTTATCTTATATTTCTTGGCAAGATCCTAAAAGAATCACCTTGTATGCGGTTATGAATGCATGATTTTTTTATTAAATAAATGATAGATCCTTGTCAATATTGGTATAAAAAATTAAACCCAATAAGTGATCAACACTTAAATGAAATTGGAACAAAAACTATTTACGATACAAAATTATCTGATCAATGGTGTGGTAAATTAAGTGATTTTTATTTACATGTTACTGGAAAAGTTATACACAAAGATGATACAACTTTTGCTGATACTACCCCAAATGTTAAACTAATTGATAATTTTACTGTTTTTTTATGGAAAAGAATAAAATTACAAAGCTAGAATAACCAAGATATTGAAACGGTTGAAAATGTTGGTATATTAACAACGGTTAGAGGGTACTTGGATTATAACTCAAAAGATTCAAATATGGAAAAATTTGGATTTAAATCAAGATTTACTGGAGGTGGTAATTTTGAAGTATTTGTTCCATTATCTCATTATTTAAGTTTCTTTAAATATAATGAAGGTCCAATTTTTAATTTTAAATTCAGGTTGGAATTTACTCGTGCTGATGATAGAGATGTATTATACAGATGGAAAGACGCTCCAGCAGAATGTAAAGTTGTTATAAATACACCTGTTTTATACAGGCTGTCCCAGAGCTCCGTATTTCTTCGATTACTCTGGCAGTAAAAAAGATAACGAAATGCGGTTTCTTTTGGACTACAGACATTCATTTTTTCTACGGTCCAAAAATATTTTAGTCATTGTAGGTAATTTCTATATAGGGTGGCGCAACAAAGTTATATTTTTTCTTATGGAACACCCAGTATATTATGCGCTTATTTGAAAGAGTTTTTAATTCTAAGAATATCCGTATTAGGTTTTATAGGTCTATCATGGACCGTTTATCATTTATGGGCAATTTTATTAAAAAAAAGTACCATTTTTGAAAAATCACAACGGCTTTGCTAGAAAGAAAAAGTGAATAAAAACAATTTCAACTATTTTTACTGAGTCTGGTCCTAAATTATTATGGTTGAAATTCGATCAATCTTTTGCAGCTACTGCAGAGTGTTGACATTCGCAAAATATCAAGTAACTTGATTTTTTTAAATGAAACACCCTGTATGTTATTACTTTATCGTGTAGAGATTTTAATAAGCTTTCTAAAAAACCTAAAGTTTGTTTACCTATTTTATTGTACACCCTTTAAACCTACAAAATTTTAACTTATCCTATTTAGCCTTAAAAATCAAGTAGGTTTGCGTTACTTCCACATCTACAAAGTTAATTTTTTAAAGTTAAGTTATCATCAAACATTAATCAAGTTTGTTAGAGAATGTAGAATTATGTAGCTAGAGGATGATGGAGCTCCTGTTCATTTTGGTAGCATTGTGCGACAATTTTTAGCAACAGATTTCCTAATCGATGGATTGGGAGGGGAGAACTATTGTCTGGCCACCGCAATCTCCAGATTTTACTATAATTGATTTCTTTTTATCGGGGTGTGTTAAAGAGAGGTGTATCGAACAAGACCCACACTCCAAATGACATGAAGGAAAGAATAATTGAAGCCTTTATTGACATCTCTGTTGAAATGCTGAGAGCAATCAAACTTTTCTTTATGCATAGACTAGACGTCTGTCTGACGAGGAATGGCAGGATTTTTAAATATTTGCTATAGAATTAATTAAATTTTGAAATTTTTATAATTAAGGTCTTGCATTGAATTCAAATTCCAATTAGCGTTTCTTGAGTTTTACTCAGTATTTCAATAAACAACCTGTTTTCGTAATTGATGTATGGTGACAACGTAACTTTAAGAAGTTATCCAATTTTTTTAGAAGAGGAAGTAAAGCAAACCCACTTGATTTTTAACGCTAATTAAAATAATTTCAAATTTTGTAGGTTCAAAAAGGTGTACAATAAAACAGGTAAGGTTTAGACCCCCAAACCCTAGGTTTTTTAGAAAGCTTATTAAAAGCTTTACACAATAAAAAAATAACATACAGGGTGTTTCATTAAAAAAAACAAGATAATTGATATTTTGCGAATGTCTACGCTCTGCAGTAGGTGCAAAAGATTGATTTAATTTCTACCATAATAATTTAGGACCAGACTCAGTAAAAATGGTTGCAATTGTTTATATTTACTTTTTCTTTCTAGCAAAGCCGTTGTGATTTTTCAAAAATGGTACTTTTTTTTTCATAAAATTGCCCATAAATGATAAACGGTCTATGATAGATTCATAAAACCTAATATGGATATTCTTAGAATTAAAAACTCTTTCAAATAAGCGCATAATATACCGGGTGTTATATAAGAAAAAATATAACTTTGTTGCGCCACCCTATATAGAAATTACCTATAATGATGAAAATAATTTTAGACCATAGAAAAAATTAATATCTATCGTCCAAAAGAAACCTCGTTTCGTTATCTTCTTTACTGTCAAAGTAATCGAAGAAATACGGAGCTCTGGGACACCTGTATATTCCACTTATATCGTTTCCAAACAATGTTGATAAAAATAAAAGAACAGAAGACCAAACATTTAAATTTCTATCATGGGAATGTAATGAATTTATTATTAATGGAAACAGTTACAACACTGCAATAGGTGATAATTTTAATTATAAAGTTGCACCATTAGCGATAATATCAGTTTTTCAAAAAAAAGGAAGAAAAGAAAATTCAAAAGTTGAAACAAATTGTTTTGATCATTGTAATCTCACAGATTATTCTTATGAAGTTGGGTCGGTTGAATATCCAAAAAATCATGATACAATAGATTTCGATAAAGAATATTTATCAGCATATTTAGAAATAGATAACTACAGAAAAACTTTTAATATTCCAGGTGAAATATACATGTTCACTGCTGATTTTAAAAATAAATATCCAATGTTTTGTGTTAATACGTATTATCAACCTCCCTCTATAACAAGTGATAAAGCTAAATTAGTTCCTCACATAAGATTTAAGGAAAACCTAAATAACGTGTCTTTATATGTATGTCTTTTTAGTATAGTAACATTTAAATATTCACCTCTGAAAGGAGAATTTAAAGAAGTACTCTGAAAAACAGGACAGTTTAATTAGATAAAAAATTTTTTAGTTATAAATGGATGCTCTTACAGCAACTTATAACGAAAACAAAGTTCTTCATCTTAGAAATTTAATACTTGATGCAAAATATAACGTAACAAATTGGAAAAATATTATTATCGTAGTGGTGATAAAAAAGTAATTATACATTAGGCGGTGGCTTTGATGTATTTTTACCTGAATTTATATTTAATATACATATAGGGGTAAGAAAGATTCAAAAAATAAAATACATAAACAACATGATATTACGTTTATTAAAGAGCCTGCCATCTAACGTATTAAAACATTTTAGAAAAAGCCCTAAATAAAATTTTTGGATTTTGTTTCGTTTTGAAATTTATTTTTTAATTGCTGCGAGATTTAAGAAAACCTTATATTATCAACCCATGACATGTTTTTAATCTATTAAATGAGAAGCATGCGATTATTTTTGTTATTTCTAAATATAACTTTATCAGTGTCAGTTTATGACGAATCTTATACTGTGAAGTATTTAGAGCAATTTGGGTATTTAGAGAGTAATGGATCATCATTAACAGAAACCAATAAATCATTAATAAAATTTCAAGAATTCTATAATTTACCTGCTGATGGAACATTAAATCAAGAAACACTTGCTTTGATCAGTAAACCTAGATGTGGTGTTAAAGATAATCCTACTGCTTATAGAGTTCATTATCAAAAATGAAATAGAACAAGTCTTAAATGGCATTTTTCGTTAGCTACAAACGAAATGAAAGAATTAATAAATCCTGAACAAAAATGATAATTGGATCAGTTCAGGACAACCCGCTTTAATCCTAAACAAAAATGGGTATAAAATTAGTAACCATTAAGTTTTGTTTCCTTTAGATATTTCTCAAGTGGAAAATATTTTAAATTAATAATAAAATCTTTTTCAAGCAAATTAATTTCAACATCTGTATTTTTCTTTGTATTAAACAAACGTAATAATTCTGAATAAAATTTATAACATGATTTATATTCTTCCATACGTTCATTTAGTATAATTGTTGTGTTGAGCTGAGTATCCAAAATTTCTATTAATACCGATATCGGAATAATTGCAAAAAGTGGCGGTAAAACTGTTCCACCTAAAGCAGATGTAACAAACAAGGCTTTACCAAATGAAATAAATATTTTTATTTTAAAACAATATTTATAACTTTTGCGATAAACATACATTCTTTTTTCTAAATACTCATTCATTTAAAATATACAAAAACATTATGGCCGAAGTAATCAATAATACCACAATTTATGATCACAAACGATTAATTAGTTTTATTATTTGATCGATAAGCCCACATTTAAATCCGAAAACTGTCAAGTCAAATTTATCAGATTTAACTAACGTATTCGAAATATCATCAAATTCATAAAACATTTTATCTTTAAAGAAATATAAATTTCTATATCTAACAGCGTTGTTTATATTTGATGGAATACCAGGAAATAATTCTGAGATTAATCCATGTTTCTTGGATTTAAACAAGCACTCATCAAATTCAATATATAAGATTTTGTCATAAGATATATGTTTTTCCAGAGTTGGTAGTAAAAATTGCATTAATTTTTTTACCTCTCGGTACACCTAAAATTTCAATAGATTGTCCATTATATCCATTTCCAACATTAAATCCAGGAAAATCAATCAGATAGTACAGATTATTAACAACAATTAAAATATCATTTGAAGGTCTTTGATAAATATGTGTTATTTCATGAAAATTATTTGGTAGGAAATATAAATAATCTTTAATTAATTGTTTGTTGTAATCGAAACCTGTCACCATCATTTTATAAAATGTGAGTGTTTTGTTTTCTTTTATACTCGTAAAACTTGGCAAAGTTTTTTTTCTGAAATTTTCTGTAAAGCATAATAAACATTTAAAATGTAATTCCGCAAACCAGTATTTTACAGCAAAATTTTGCAAATGGATGTGATGGAATTGTATGTGATGAATTGGCAAAATGATGAATTGGGATGTGATGAAGTGTCGCAGTGAGAATTGTCGCCGGGATGAAGTGTCCGTGACGAGATGTCGCGTGATGAAATGTAAATGAAATGAAAAGTAGGCAACCAATAATACACGATTTTCTGTACCTGGAGCACAATTTATGACAGGCTGGGCCGCACCGCAGGGTAAAACCCACAACATGATGGTTTTATTGCGTTTAATCAAAGCAAAGATATGCATCTGCACCCCTCAAGAAGAGAATTGTTAGTTCATTCCAAAACTTCATTTTTTAATTATTCGTCTATTTAAAAATAAATTAAAATAATAGATAGGTTTAGTATAAAGGCAGTAAGTCCAATACGTAAACCTAAAAAATTAAAAATTAAAATATAATATTTATATTAATTTCACTGAGGACGGTTTTTGCTTAGGAATTATTATATGGGTTGGTCTTTACGGACAGCTCTAATTAGCCAAATTAATTTTGTGTTAAAAACGATTCTAGGTATTTGTGGTGAGACACATATTATGTTTATCGTTATTGTGTTATGTGTATTACAAAATTGCAGCTTCCATCGAAATCGAAGTATTTTTCCAATTTTGAAAACATTTATGAGGAGGGGCCGTTTGTTTTTTTTTTCTTGTAAACTGTAAAATTGTACGTTTTCAATATATAAGTTCCTACCACCACCCTAAAATTTAGCAAAACCCACCACTAAACATTGTTTTTTAAAATTTTCTGGAACTGGGTTGGTATAAGCACCTGGTTTATCTGAGCATAATGACTAATAATGAGCTTATGGAAGATTTAGTCATTTTCTAATTTCTAAACCTCAATCAACATTCTTGTTGTGAAATTTTAAATTCCAGTTTCAGGTACTTGATCTTTATTAGTATACAGTATGTTCCCGGATTGACTTTACAAAAGAAAAAAAAAATTTATCTTTGATTTTACGCCAAAAAAAAATTCAATTTTTCTCTTGATTTTGGATTTTGCTAAAATAAAAGATATTTTTTTTTATTTACTAATTAAATAATGATAGTTTTTGTTAAAAATGACTTTGTTTTTTATCTGAAAGCTGTTTCTTTGAGTTGCTATTTATCAAAATTATGTTTTTCCCACAAATTTTTTTATTTAACTTGCAAAAACTCATTTTTCAAAGTGACATTATTGTCAAAAAATTAAAACCGCCAATGTGATGGGAATTAAAATGAACTTTTTTTTCTACTAAGCTAGAATCTGAATCTCTGAAATGAGAGAAACTCATCGTAGGTGAAATTCTGTTTGTTTACATTATTTCCATTTTATGACTAAAGGGACAAGGCACCAGGTAGAGAAGGTCGGATGATTGACAACTGCCACAAAATGTCGAGTATGCAACTAACAGTACACCAAATCTGAATAGTTCATTCGGTACCCTAGAGCCTTAAAAATGATTTGCAGGTGTAAGATGTACGAAGTTAAACAGGTTAGAGCTGACGCGGTTTGAGAAGAACACATCTCTGTTGATGCGCGAAGGACGAATTTTAGTCGGACCTAGTCCACTTTCAAATTCAGGGTAAACTAACAACTGATAAGTTGTAACAACTGATAAGTTTAGTAGCACCGTTTCATAATGATCGAACTTGATCCGTCATCATTTACGGACACTTTGTATTAGTAGGTATACATGGTTCTTCATCTCAGCCCCGGTCTTCTGTAGCTCAGTTATTATTTAAGTGGGAATTTTGATATTTTGTAGACTTTATTTATATTCTAGGGCGCATTTCAAGAAAATATTTTTGAATATACAGGCTAGTCCAAAAATAAGTAACAATACAAACATGTTTTTTTTTAAATGAAACACCATATTATGTTTCTTGGTATTTTAGAATGTAGCTTTTAATTTCAATGTTTTTAAACTAAACTTCTATTAGTCGATTTTGCTTAGTTTTTAGATTAAATTGATTTTTTTGGCGAAAACATTCTCTTTTTAAAAATTTATTACACAAAAAGTTAAGACAGCTGGAAAAAAATACCACTGTAAAAGAGAAAAATACAAACTTTTAAACTATGTGCTTATGTATACGATCGAGAGGCGCTAGCCTCGAGATCGGATAAAGCACAAAAGGTAATGCCATTACAAACGTGGTAGGACATCAAAATGGCGTTTGATTTTTGACATTTCAGAAATGTCAAAGAAAATATTAAAATAATAATGTGAATCTGATTTAAAATCGTCGAAATGGAGCAGTGTACTCCCCCAGAAGTAAGAGAAACTGCTACAAAAGCAATTGAATACTAATTTAGCAAAATATTATGCGTAACTTGACATTTTAAAAGAAAAAATTCGGGGTATTTTTGTAATTTTAAGATTGGCTATACTGCATATTACCGCCCAAGAGAAGTAATATTATTACTCCTCATGAGATTTAATGATGTGTTTCCCAACCTTTAAAAGGTTAGTCATGGCCAACTTCATCTGTCTTCCGCTGCGCTCCATACGGCCGTAACATAACGAACCAAAAGTCAATTCTCCTAACCTCAAAAATATCGTCGAAATCGTCCGGTAAGTAATGCCATCTACTTGGTTAACTGAAAATCATCTGGACTTCATTAATAAATTCATTCTTTCTAAATAAATTTCTTACTTTTAAGTTAAATAATAATTATTGATGGAAATTGTTCTTTTTTAATAAACGTTAACAAAAATTCAACAATACAATAGAAATATGTATTAATTATAATAATGAAATCAAATAACATGAAAGAACCAATCGGGAAGAATAATTATTGTACCAGATTTCTTCGATGAGGCTACATCATGTTGTTATAATTTAAAAATTTTTCGACTTACGGGTTTGTTCTGAACAACTTTCCTTTTTACATTATCGGTTTTTTCGAGACAAATATTATTTAAAATTGGTTTAGACAAGAGTTCAATTATTAATTTACAAATCTTTTCTTTATGTTCATTGCAGGTAAAAATGACGTTTTGAAGAATATGTGGATATAAAAGATTGACTAATTGTTRGCAAGGATTTTCTGCAAATAAATATGGTAAAACCTGCGAAACAATGTCTGATAATTCTTTTAAAATACCCACAAACTTAAAATTAGGGTATATCAGACCACCACGATCTTGAAGACAAATTAAACGTAATAAAGGTCCTGGAGTTACCGTAGATAATAATGGTGAGAGACATGTATCGYAGTGAAATGTCTCGTCTAATTTTTTTATAATATAACCAGCTACAAAAGCAACAGATGCTGCATATATGCTGTTCTCAGGAATAATAATGTTTTTTAAATGTCTAATTTTTTCTAATATTTCAAAAGGTAATAGCAACTCTGGGTCAATTACATCATAAAATGATAGTTCACTTTCAGGTTGAGATTTTGAAACTTGTGCCGAACTAATATAATCAATACTTTCTAAAGTATTGGATAATTTTGATGCCTTTACAATGCCACAGCGTAAAAATTTTCTTAGAGCATATTCGGCTGTTCTCGCGTCAGTTGCGTCGTTTGAACCTCCCCCGAGCCTAACATGAGAAAACATAGCTTCAACAGCATCTGAACTGAATGATCGCGTTAAAACATAATAAAACCCACTTTGTTGCAAAAGAAATTTAACACAAAGATATGTACTTCTAGCTGTAAATATTAAAGCATGGGCAGTTTCATCCGTTAGACCTTGGACACCGACTGACTGAGAGGAATTTTGAATATCTTCAATATAATTTGGAAATGTAACGTTTAACCAGTGTAAAYGATSGTCTKAAATATTAATATATGGTGCAATCGTACTGTCCAATGATTTGATGTAATGATTTCTGCTGCTAACATTGTGGACCTGAAAAAAATTATACATGGTTTCAATATATTTAACTGTGGCGTCTACTCCTTGAAATTTGGAATGTTTGTTTTCTTGCAAAAATTTTAAAGATGAACTAACAGCYGGTGAAAATACTTGAATTGCTCTCAAAACATTYATTTTTTCAAAATTTGTTGGGTATAAATGTTTTCTTGTCAAAAATTTTACAGGTTTCACAGGTAAACCTTTTTGAAAASCGTATAATTTTTTTAAAWATTCTGACGAAATAACACCGTCACTGGAATGCATTTCTCGGTCCAAAAATAAGTTTCGTGCATTCTTTAAAGCATGACAGAAATCAAAACTTAAAAACAGGGGCATGGGTGCCAAGAAGGRATRAATAATCGAATTTTTAAGTTCTCCATTACAAAGATTTTTAAAGAGTTTAACATTTGCCGAAAAATTGTCTGTTACAATTCTGAGAACAATAAATCCACAAGAAGTAAGGAGTTCTAAAATTTCTAAAGTTATTTTGTAAAATTGTTCAGATTTTAGAGATGAATGWAAAAAGTAGCCTGCTGGTATTGTGAATTTGGTACTCAAACCATGAATCACGTAACACAGCATTTGATTTGCAATATCTGGTTTTTTTCCTACCGTGTTGGGTTCGCAATTACTTAGGCCGTAAATATAGTCTTCCGATCGGCTATAAAACATTTTTTCTTTAATAGACATATCATCGATGATTAATGAGCAAATTCTTTCTACTGGATTTTTTAGTTTCGAAATTTCGGCAGTTAATCTTCTCTTTATCAAATTACSCGAACCGTTGAAATGTCCTAAATAYCGGGAAATGGTCATTTTTGACGGGAGCTTCGCTAGATGATTTCTGCAGAACTCGTATCCTTTAGGAGAACAAAATCGCCAAATGGTACACAACCGAACTGATGTTTCTGTCCAACGAGGAGCTTTTTTGCAATAATTTTTTATTATATCCATAAGAAATATGGCTTTTCCGTCATTTTCTTCTACACCTTTGGACACTTTTCGAAACAAGCTTAAATTTTCTAAATTTTCTTCATTTGTTGACTCCAACTCTTTAATTTTGTTCAAACATTGGTTGTATTTATTGGTCATATTTCTTAATTTGTTATTCAAAACCTTGCAATGATACTTTAAATTTTGTACTTCTTTT
>NW_025401069.1:49038-63423 GCF_015345945.1 Tribolium madens
CCCCCCCGTCCCCCAAATTAAGGCCCACAATGGGCGCTCCAACCCAGCGACCCAGCTAGCCGGCTAGCGTTCAGTCGTTCTCGTTCATCCAGTTAACTTTACTTCTTTAAGTGAGGTGCAGTGTGTCTTGTTGGTGCCACGATGTTCCGCTTCAAAAACAAAACCGCTAGTGATTAATAAATAAAAACATGCTGTGGTTGAATTAAAATTTTAACTGTTTTACATATGTTTTAAAGAATAATTGCTAGTTCTTTACTAACATAAGAAGTATGGATTTTCTTTGGAGATACCGTAGATTTTCTATACCAAAAAGGTAATTATTTTGACCAATTTGTTTAATTTTTACTCATTATTATTATTATTATTATTATCTAACATTATTAATTATCTGCTGTCGAAAGCAACTACATCTGATTTGATAACACTCAAATAAGTACTTACAACCAATATTTCCAATTTTCAAATATTCGTACTTATAGTTCTTCTTGAAATAAGTGAGAAACAGAGTCAATTGCTTTATGGATGTAATTATCCTTGGAGAACCCACAGGCGGCTACCGGTGATTTTAACCCCCAATAAAAATATCTCCGAACTTAGCCAGCTGGGCTGGTTTCCAGGGCCGTATTCACTTTAAACAAAGCTTTATGTATGAAAACTAAGCTATTCAATAGCTAATGTTAAATGCTGCGGTTTCTTTTTCTGTGCAGCTTTTAATATAAAAATGTTTTTTTATTGGTTGTAACGTATTTTTTTAAATAACTCGACTCGAACAATTTCCTGAGTCCGTCTCTGCTTGCAAGAAAACGCAACATTTTGACCTGCCGCAACGGGTTTTAAACAGTTTATGACTAGAAATTGATACCCAGCTCTTAGGGTGCAATAAAGCAATTGACTGACTCTGTTCACACTTGTTTCTAGAAGAATTACACCTATTATTATAGACTGTTTTACACAAGAGGTTTTTTTATTCGGATAATAGTTATTTATTGTAAGACTCATATGATATACAACCTTTTATCCACAACCAAACAATATAAACTAAATCAACATTTTGGAAACATTTTTTCTTGTCACCAAAAAGATTGACGTTTTCTCATCGTGATTTTTACTATAATTTAAATTAATAACTCGCGTCTTATTTCTACTGCTAGCCCTCGTGGTATGAAAATTTGTTTTTTTTTTGTAATAACTTAGGAATCATAAAATTTTGAACAGTTACTTGCGAGAACATACCTTTTATAGTAAAATCGTTTTCATAAGACCTACGAAAAATTTTATGATACCATTATAAGGGATTAACCAAACAATGGCTTGAATTTGTAACACTCCATAAATGGCACGTTCCTTTGCAAGTGTTGCTGCACCCACTAAAATAAAACAGGGCCGTATTTAAAACTAAAGTAGTGGTAGAGTTTTACCAAGCTCTTATTAAAAAAATCAGCTTTATTTAATAATAGCTTGTTAATAACCACCTGGCTTTTTTAAATTTCTTAAAATACTTGACTTTAAAAACAACTACATCAAAAACTATTAAAACATTTCAAGTATTTTAGACAAAAAGAAAGTAAGTAATCGGCCCTGTTAAAAACTGACCTGCTTCAGGGTCCGAGTGGGTTCCACTAATTTATGGTTTGTTTACCCTCTGATTTACTCTTAGCAATACCGCATTTAACTTAAAAGTTATAAAATTTTTAGTAGGTCTTAGGAAAACGATTCTACTATAAACTGGTAATTACGAAAATATCTACTCAACTTCTGGTTGCTGCAGTTACAGGTCACATTTTCTGTGTTTTTCTGTTTTTTTTTGCTTTCTTAGCACTAATTTTTTAATGTTCAAATCGATAGAGTAATCATTTGCAAATAAAAAACGCATAACTTTTTATAACACCCTGGTTTGATCTTTTATAAATTTAAGTTGAAGTGTGCTGTTTGGTCACTATGTTTAATTTATAAAATCTAAATATTTTAATATCCACGTTATCTTTGAAATGTAAGGTTGGCCATTTAATTTATTGCAAAGTTGGCAGCCCCTAGCCCGCTACCTTTAGTGTGTGGGTTGTGTCAATGTTGACAGCAGAAATAACTAAATTGTGTCAACAATTGTGACAGGCACAGTAGATTTTATATGTGAATTTTTCCAAAATTGTCATTTTTGGTAGATATGCCCCTATAAAAAAACAATTGCATGTTTAAAGTCGGATTTACACAACTCAAATTTTACAAATCAACACAGGGAAGTGGCCACTATGAATTGGCCGCGACTTTATATGCTTTTTCACTGCTGCCGAAATACGTTCTCTCTTACACTTCTACCTACCTATAGCGCCGCTCACTCGCACTTATAAATAATATTCTCGATCACCTGGCTGGTATTAATTCTACCATAATGGTCCGTCTTTTTGAAAATATTAATTTTTAATAACAAAGATTACTGTGTTAAAAGTTCAAAGTGCCTCAAATACATTTTTTGGATTTTTAGCAAAATAAATTTACAAATGCCTGGCTAGGTTTTAAAACCGATAAAATAATCTGGCTTTTGATTTTTCAACTTCTCAAAAATGAAATTTGAGGATATGAAAATTTCAAGACGCCTCAAGAATTTTTTTTCAAAAAATTTGAGGGTTGCTAAACTTCCGCAACCTCTCAGCCAAGGGTATTTGTGTGGAACTAACAGGTATTTTAAAAATTTATTTATAAATTAATCATTTTTTTTAGAAGTGTTGGTTTGACTATTCCAAACGCGAATTAACGGGGCTCAAATTATCGAGGTTCCACTGTAGTTAATTTGCTTTAAAGAGCAACAACATTGTGTTCAAAAAGCATGAAGAAACTACACATTTTAAAAGCTTTTCACGACCTTCGGCACTTCCGTATTTAATGATCACAGCCTTCTCGATGAAATAAAAGTACGTCCCCTGTATTCGGACAATTTTAATTAATCATAAACAAAAAAAAACAACTTTTTAACGTTTTCTAATCTGTTGACCTCATGACACCATAGGGTGAGTGAGGTACTTTTCTTAGGTAACTATTATTTCTAATAACAAACGTATGTCATAAAAACTTTAACTTTATCTTTAGTTGCGTTTTAAAGTGCATTTTGTCTTTAATTTGACATTTGTCTTTAATTTAAAATTTACGTTATCATAAATTGTCATTTTAAAATTGTCTGTTTATTGTCAAAAATTATTGCAAATTAATTATTAATTACCTTTCTCAGTGTAGACAAAATTTTGCATGCTAGGATCCACTCTCAAGATACACGCTGATATAACTAAATCTGTATTTTCCAGTGAGCTAAAGTTTAATCCGTGAGTAAGTTATACTTTAGCTCACTCGCACGTTATACGATACCTTGTTCATTTTTTCTAACACTATTATCTTATACTGTTTCTATGGTGCATTTAAGCTTACCTTTTAGCTTGACGGTAAAATACGCTTTATTTTAAAGTATACTTGAGTGCAAAAAAAAACGCAAATTGTCAAAAACAAAATTGTCAAATTTTTCAGAGATTTACATAGTGTGAATAAGGTTGTTTCCAAAAAGGTTAGAAAACTATCAAAAGAAACGTCTTATTTGGTGGTTCTACCAGTGCAGTGTCATAGTCAGTGTTAAAAACGAAATGGAAAAACTTGATACAAGTTTGGAAAATGCCAAACAATTATGAAATTGTGACAAAGACAACGTCAAAAACCTGGCATTTATTATTGGTCAAATTACATTATAAAAAAAATCAATTTGCGTTTTTATTGCACTCAAGTGTACGTCGTGAATAGCAACGTCTCTTATGAGTCTTTAAATTACGCTGATGCATATTTTTTGTCAATTTTGACATTATTTTGTCATTGTAATAATTTCTGAATTTGGTAAATTTTTTTGATTCAATATTAATGTTGCAAACAATCTTGAAGACCACCGCCTCCTCCGGTCGCTCGAATTTAAACTACCTACCGCCACAGAATAAATACTATAACAGAAACCCCACTCCGTACGAAATCGTAAATCGAAATAGAGTATTGACTTCAACATGTGAGAGAGACAGCATGATTGGGAAAGTCGTAATGAAAACAAAGAACGCAAAATCACGTGGTTTGGGTCAATGCTCGTATTGGCGAATTGGCAGCAAGCACCAAATTTAAATAGACACTTTGTTGAAACAAATAATTTATTTATTCTTCTTTTCTTATGCCTATTTTGGCTGCACAAGTCAATCACACACTACACAATAAAGACACACTGAAATACGCTTCGAAAAGTCTAGATAAATCACTGAAAAGACAAAATTCCATCATTGTGCAACGAAGCTGTCGACATGTTTTGATCAGCTGGTTTGTTTGGGTCACATTCGCTATCTCATGCTAGTGTTGAGGACAACACCTCTCACTCTACGCTGTATCTAGACGTTAGCAGATCGTTGGTTTCGCCGGTCGCTCCAGTGACCTCGGGTATTTATTTAATCCGGTAGTGCACTTAAGGCTTCAGACCCCCTGAAAGCTGGCGTATACCTATTACATGTAAATTTATTTCATTGTTTTTAGCCGCAAATTTAGACTTGAAGAGTTTCTTGATGTTTGTAGTGTTTCTTTAAAGGTAAATGGAGACCAGGGAAATATTCCCGCTTTAAATAAGTTAATAGATATTTTTTATTGAATAAAATGTGAAAATTTTAATTATTAAGATTTTTTGATAACGGTATACCGTATTGAATTAAAAAAAAACAGTTTTTAGGTAATTTAAAAATACAGTGCCCTGATATAATGCTAATTTGATAACTGTTCTTGATTCTTTGATACGTATATAAAGCAAAAATTAAATTGAAAGTAGGCAACCAATAATACACGATTTTCTGTACCTGGAGCACAATTTATGACAGGCTGGGCCGGACCGCAGGGTGTAACCCACAACATGATGGTTTTATTGCGTTTGTTCAAAGCAAAGATATGCATCTGCACCCCTCAAGAAGAGAATTGTTAGTTCATTCCAAAACTTCATTTTTTTAATTATTCGACTATTTAAAAATAAATTAAAATAATAGATAGGTTTGGTATAAAGGCAGTAAGCCCAATACGTAAACCTAAAAAATTAAAAATTAAAATATAATATTTATATTAATTTCACTGAGGACGGTTTTTGCTTAGGAATTATTATATGGGTTGGTCTTTACGGACAGCTCTAATTAGCCAAATTAATTTTGTGTTAAAAACGATTCTAGGTATTTGTGGTGAGACACATATTATGTTTATCGTTATTGTGTTATGTGTATTACAAAATTGCAGCTTCCATCGAAGTCGAAGTATTTTTCCAATTTTGAAAACATTTATGAGGAGGGGCCGTTTGTTTCTTTTTCTTGTAATACATACATTTTTTACAATTTTTATTTTTGACTCATACGTATAAAATTTTTTTACTTCTAGCACCGACTATTGTTGCAACACCAGATGATGCGTTGTAATTTGATTTATACGAACGTTTAGACCAAGCACCGTAACACGACAACCGTAATGTAAGGTACTCCATCTTCATCAATTTCACCGGCTTCAATTGCCAATGCACGCTCTTCTTGACCGGGTGCTAACATTTCGTCCAAAGCAACGTTTTCCGCAATATCTAAAATTTTTCTTTCTGTTTTAATATATGTTTTTTTATTAAGTTGTGGAATATTCAAAGCTGCGCAAAATTCTGTTAGTTGAGAATAACCAGCACCTATTGCTACTGTGCCACAAACAGCTGCTTCATTTACTTCATTTGTGCGATTTTCTTTTTCGGTACTAACACTTCCTTTGCCCCACACATACTACATTTGTATTTAAAAACACTTTTAAACCCCAAAAGTGTTTCTTGAATTATGTTAATGTTCAAAAAACTACAAGAAAAAATGTCATGTTTTAAGTTTTTTAATTCCAAAAATAAATGCCCTATGTCAACAATCCTTCGACCACTTGGAACAAAATTTTGTTCTTGACTAGTTTCTTTCTCAATAATAAACACTTCATCGTCATCGGAACTCGATTCAATTGACTGAAAACTACATTCTGCAAGACTTGATTTACTTGGAAGATCAGTTTTAGATCTCCTTTTCGTTGTTTTTTCCAATAATTACGCATTATTTGTTTTCGACTTTTTCTTTTTTTTTGAAAGAAATTGTTTAGAATTATTACCCATAATTTCAATACAACGTTTTCAACAAGTGATAAGAAATTAGGAATTACACTTACCAAGGAGAGGTCACAATAACACTAATTTAGTATGTAATTAAATAGATACCCAATAAAATAACTTATAAATTAAAAAAGCACAAATATCACTGTTCAAAAAGTATCACTTATTTCAAAGCACTGGGGTGGAAGAGAGCCACTAGCAAACTGCAAAGAATCAAAAAGTAAACAAGTTATAAAATTGTACGTTTTCAATATATAAGTCCCTACCACCACCCTAAAATTTAGCAAAACCCACCACTAAACATATATTTATTTTTTTATTTTTATTTAAATAATGATAGTTTTTGTTAAAAATGACTTTGTTTTTTATCTGAAAGCTGTTTCTTTGAGTTGCTATTTATCAAAATTATGTTTTTCCCACACATTTTTTTATTTAACTTGCAAACTCATTTTTCAAAGTGACATTATTGTCAAAAAATTAAAACCGCCAATGTGATGGGAATTAAAAGGCAGAGAAAAATTATTCTAAGTCCAAAATCAAGAGAAAAATGAACTTTTCTTTCTACTGAGCTAGAATCTGAATCTCTGAAATAAGAGAAACTCATCGATGGTGAAATTCTGTTTGTTTACATTATTTCCATTTTATGACTAAAGGGACAAGGCACCAGGTAGAGAAGGTCGGATGATTGACAGCTGCCACAAAATGCCGAGTATGCAACTAACAGTACACCAAATCTGAATAGTTCATTCGGTACCCTAGAGCCTTAAGGCGTGTGTGCGTTAAAATGGTCTAGAGATGTGGTTTCCATATGTAAAAAAATTAACTAAATCTTAATGTCATGTAGGTATTTATTTACTTATTCTGTTTCGACAGTAGCTTCATGTAGTGAACTTAAATGTATGTTGTACGTTAAATAAAAAATATACGGTTTAATTGATAAGTAGGAACTTGTAAGGATGTTGTAAAATTAAAGTTTTTTTTTAAATTTTTAACATTTTGTTATTTTCGTTATTTTGTCTAAATAATAATAGTCCAATTGCGAACGGCACTACTTATTTCATGTCTTTTTAACATAGAATTGAAATAAAACGAAACGAATCGATATTAATGCCTACTGAATGACGACAATAAATGACTGATTGGACTGATTAGAAAAAATGTATTCCTTGCAGACTTGAAAGGAACAATAATTCCAGGAAAGCTGTTTACTAGATAAAGGAAATCGGCAAACTAACAGATTTTATACTTACTGGGAATAAAACCGGGCCTGAAAGGTGAATTTCTAGGAATCAGCATTAAACATTATTCACATAATAAAAGGCAGTCAGTTTTATATTAAAAAAAAGTTGTTTGAAATATAAAACAAAAACAATTCCAATATCAATTATAACAATGGTAAATAAAAAAAAGATTTGTAAATTACATTGTTGGGGTGTAGGTACGTGCACCCAACTCCAATATTTCTTAAAAACGCGCCTGCAAATCATAGCCAATAGCGCTGCACACATGTACGGAAAGCTACGGGTAATGCCGACTAAAGACGATAGCTCTTTAAATGAGTAGTGCACTTTCATCTTCCTCTAATTTTCGTCTCCTTGTCGAGTGAGGATTCTGTTATAGTATTAATACTCTGTGCTACCGCCTCGATTTTTAAACTATAATTTTCCGGTAGTCAAATTTTCGACCCTGGCACCGTCTCTTGTATTGAACTAAAATTGCCGGCAAATTTAAAACTGACGGAAGATGTCAGATGGCTGTCAGAATTTGCTTTAAGGTTATAACACGGACAAAAATAAAATTCCAAATAAAATTCATACAAATAATAAACAATCGTTCGATTTAATTTAATTCAAGTGTTTAATTTGAAAACTAGTTTATTTTTAACACACTATAGTTTTAAAATTTTTCTGCTAGTGGGTTTATACAATTTTTTTTTAAATGGAAACCTACCATAATTTTTTTTTTAGACAACGAGCTTGTCAGAAGAATTGTTGCTGTGCAAAATTTTCTTTGGTAAACCTCACACTTTTTTGTTAAAAAAATGTTTGACTTACAAAAATTAAAGATATTTTTTTAGTAAACTACCAGTTTTTTTGGAAATTCATTAATAAATGTTTAAAGGTTGTAAAGGAGCGATGCGACTGTACATAAAATACTGTTATCTTGGCCTTTTGTCAACTTCTTGGTTTAGGAGTGACTTTTTCTCCGTCCGAACATTTAACTGGTATAATAATATAGTTATCGTCTCGTATGTAGTACATACATACGTATCGTCCAGTCCGTTTTTTATTATATGCCTGTGGATCAATTAATAATTTGAAAAAAAAATAATTTGAAAAAAGTTTGGCTATCTCTCTTCAACATTTGTAAACAGCCTCGTTGCTTTGTCGCTACGTATTTGTGTTAGATCGGTTACGATATTTATCTCACTTTAACAAATCCAACTAAAGTAACTAAGTGACGTTCGTCAAAAGTGTATTTTGGCGTCAAGTACAGCTACATTATCATTTTCGAATGTAAATTTGGTTCTAGTTGTCAATTGTCAACATAACAATACATATCAAAAATATTTTTATCAAAGTCTTTAAATTAATACCAACTTTTGTAATGCCGAATTTAAGTGAAGTAGAGAACGCCGGAATCGTCACTCCCCTGAAAAATGGTAGGAAAACTATGAATTTAGCGGCAGTATTTAAAGTGTCATCACAATATTTTAACCTATTTTTAATAAAACACGTTCATACCATGGAAAAATTGAAGAAAAAACTCATTTTTTTGACATTTCCCGTTTTTTTTTTAATCGTAGCTGTAGGTCATTTGTAATTTCATTTTTAATGGGGAAAACTGTTTTGAGGCTAATAGGTATTTATACCCTCTATATCATCATAATAATTGTATTCAAGCCCTATAAAAACCTAATACCAGGAACGAGGCAAGGAAGAAACTTTAATTTTTGCCTTTAGTTCCAAAATGTCAAAAGTTGTCAAATATCAAAAACAGACGGAGGTCATGTCGTGTTCTTGATTCACATTTCACCCACCAGCAAATAAAAAAAAAGACTTTACGTACACTTACAAGTAATTATACAGTTATACTCGTAGTGCGGTAAAAAAGTCTTTCTATCAAGTAGGCCTACTAGTTGAGAACGTATGTCTTGGCAGTTCGTATGTTAGCTAGATGTCAAAAAATCATTTAATAAAAATTTAAATATCTCAAAATGAGATGTTGATGTTTATTCATACAAATAATTAAAATGGTTTCCTGTCATAATGTAGGTAGATAAAAATTTATTTGACATTTCTTATTTTCCGCAGACACGTTCTAAATTTTTACACTTGCTTGATAGAAAGATTTTTTAATCGCACTAGTTATAGTATATTACATAACGAGCAGGAAAAATAACGCACAAGTGGGGAGATTTATACACGAGGCGTCAGCACTACGAGTGCGTTAGACACTTTCCAGCAAGTTATGTACAGGGTGCTGCATTTTGGATGTCCGAATAGGGAATCTCCGAAACTAAGAGGTTTAACCAAAAACGAGTGATACATGCTGGGGCTGATTTTTTGAGAAAATAATATTGGTTAAAACCGCATCTCGCTATCGTCTTTTGTTTTCGACTTACAGACAAAAGTTAACATTTTGGCAAAATCTAAAAAAATTCATATCTTTGTTATTATAGAAGATACGGATTTGAAATAAAGACATTATACAGGTACTTTTTTACGTGGAATTTAATAATATACTTAACATTTTTTTTCAGTTACTTGTTTAGCCGTAATAAGATAAATTTTTATTTTTTTTAATGGAAATCATAGGCGGCTATGGCAATTTTGAAAAGGTTATTTTTTTCTGATCTAAAAGATATATATTTGTAAGAGAATATTAATTTTTTATAATTATACTTAAAAAATGAAATACATATTTTGTTTAATAGTTGGCTATGGAAAAACTATTTCACTCCAAATGTGTAAATAATAATCAATAAGAGTTTTGTGAACTGTGAAATGGATGAAAAAATAGATAAAATGAAATAGATAATATTAAAATTTTAAAAATACGATACGTTAAAAGTATCGATCAAATATGCGGGCGCCTCAGAACAAAATTATTACATGTTTTTAAAAAATCCAAAAGTAGGAAGAACAAATGTGTCAACAGTCACAATTAAACACAATTAGAAAAAACATTTTTTGATGGTCTAATAGGGTTAGGAGGAATTACTCGTTTTTGGTTAAATCTCTTAGTTTCGGAGATTCCCTATTCGGACATCCAAAATGCAGCATCCTGTACACTAATTTTTCGACGACTCCATGACAAAAAACATCTTGTTTATAATTAAACGATTTAGGGTCGGTTTATAGAAGGTGAATTAAAATTTATTGTTAAATGCTAATGCGCGATTTACAAGTGAATCTGAGCATCTGATTGGTTGAATTTAGTCACGTCATCAATAAATCTGACGTTTAATTGTAATTAACTTGATGACACTTCTATAAACCGACCCTTAATATTTCTATTAAAGATTTAAGATCGACAGTAATAAATTAGGCGTCTATTAACATTAAATACCAATTGAATTAAGGTGATTTAGGTTAAAGCGTCTACCGGTCGAGTGACTTATAAGATTGTTTAGTATACTGAAACAATTATTGCAAATAATTTGGGATAATAATTAAAAAAAAATTGGCTATGAAAAAGATTGCTACGCTTTGTTACTATGGTAAAAAACGATTCAACAAAATCCATTTTGTTGAAGTTTTTTATGCGGTTTCTTTTATTTGCGCTAACTTCCTTTAAAAAAATGCATTCTTACAAACATGAACCGAAGCCAGGGTCAAGTTTTCTTCCCAGACCGCCTTTTGGAAACAATTTCAAGTAATTGTACATACATCTGGAGGGTTCAGATCAGTCTAAGTCACAATTTTTTTCAAACTGATATAGATGACACTATTGTTAAATCTTTTATTTGGCAATGGACGTAAGACACTACTTTAAGGTATTATCAATTTTCTTTCAATAAAGATTTTGTTTTTCACCTTTAAAAAGGCTTTTTATATACAAATCTTTTTTTTAATGCTTAACTATCTCATTTTAAACATGATCTTTTTTTAAATGCTTAACTATCTCATTTTAAACATGATTTGACTTACACTGATTGGCTTCTGAACCCTCTATATAATTTTTATATAAATAAAAAACGTAAAATTTGCAAATTGTTTGACACTTACTACAGTCCGCGGTGTAAAATAAAATAAACCAAAATATTCCATAATCATGTGCCTATCTATCGGACTCGTTGCCAAAACGGTAGGCACATATTAACAGTACAGTATACAAAAAAATTATTAATGAAAGTCATGCAAAATATTTGTCAAAGCATTTTTGAGTTTTTTTTTTAATGAACACGTTACAAATTGAACTATGGAAGTGGAATGCTTCCACTTCATGAATAACAGACAACAATGACCTTCTTTGTATTGACCCCAGGAAAGGTCCCTGCACTGAAGTACGGTATTTTCACATTAGTTGTAAATAACTCTCGCAAAAAGGTCTGAGATTTAGAATAATTTAAAAAGCATTTCTGAACAATGTGTATTTATATGTTTATTAATATAGGTATTTTTTTGTACACCATCGTTTTCTCCACATTTCAAAACTGGGCTTTCTGTAAAGATCTACTTCTTCAATATTGCAGTTGATTGTTAAAAGATGAATGTGAAAGGTGATATCTTAGTGAAATTATCGAGACGTTCACCGTGACCGCTATAACACTCTCAAAGGTCTTGGACAAAATGCCGTTAACCCAGTCTGTTTATAGACTACTACGATCAAATTTCAAATAAGATATTTTTACAAAAAACCGTTATTTATGCAACTGGTTGGGAGCCGCCAATTTTGGATAACTAGTGTCTCTTTTGGATTTTCAGAACAAGCTAAACATAAGTTCAGAAAACGGTAATTCCTTAAAATAGGTTATCGTGTTCTGTTGTTAAAACCACCGCCTTCTTAATGAAATGTATCATTCCATCTAGGCATTTCGTAAAAAATGCATTGGAGCAGTGATTCCGAGTATTTCCTTAGTTACAGGGGTTGCTAAAGAAATAAAACTTAATTACGAGTATTATTATTTAATAAGAACAAAAAATAACGGAACTATACTTACAATCCATAAAGTGTAAGAAGATGAATGCTCCGCCCATTTTGAATTGTTAGCAACTAACAGGCTTATTGTATCAGCAAAAATTACATTGGTCAATTTTTTTCCATGGCCCCATATAACAAATACAGGTACAATACTTTATGATGCATGTTTTATATTGAAGTCTGTTACGAAGTACTTTTTTTGATTTGTGCAAAAAACACCGAATTTAGGTTTAATCTTTTTAATCATTAATTTCAACTAAACTTCAACGTGACATTTTAAAAGTGTATTATTGAGTTCGGACAACAGTGTTGTCATATTTTTTCTTTTTTTTTAAATAATTACATTTTTTTTAAATTAATAAAAGGTCAATGATGATGATATTTATCTACAAGTCTGATTTTAGTTGGGCAGACGTTTTTGAGACACGCTATACAAAGAAAAACGCATATTATATTCCAGGCCCATAAATCGCATTCTGGTGGTATTGATATGTGTTGTGACAAATAATTTATAAATATTTCATTATGCAAAAAAAAAACGAACTCACACTTATTTAACTTTTCCGTTTACTATGTCCAGCTCATCAGTATCGAACCGTGAACTGTATGCCTGTGTGTAAACAACAGCTATGTACAATAATGTCTTTTAATACGAACAAAGTTATGACTAGACTTAATACCAAAAGTGATAAATCCTCTGATATCTTAGTGAACTTATCTGAAGTATGTGAAATGTTCAGTGACTTAATTAAAGGTGAAATGCTTAAATTTGCCGGAAAAGTCGAAGCGCTTGAAAAACAGGTAAAGGACCTCACGGAAATCAACAATGCCCTCGTTGAAAAATTAACGAACTTAACAAAAATCGAAGGAAAAATAGAAATTTCAGATTCGGTAGAAAATGAAGATGAGAATTTTGAGGTTTCAATGGAAGGACAACTTTGAAAACTTTGAAATGAAAAGAAAAAGAAAGGCAAAAAGCGTACAAAACAAAGCAGTCGTCACATCTCTGAAGGACATATCCATTCCGACAGGTATAACACCAGCAGTGGCATCCTCTTCAGCAAATCTTCAGAAAAAAAAACATGAAATCACAATTGTCAAAGGAACCGCTGGAGCCAATGGCTCTCTAGACAGTTTTCGTGCCCCATCAAGAAAATTATGGTTTTATGTTGGTCGTTGACAAAAATCTGGACGGGACAAGATTTCTTAATTGATAAACTTGACTCCAAGGGTGTAAATGTTTCCTTCAAAGTAAGTACTGACTTTGACGAAAATTTACTTCAACAAATATATGAGCCGAAAAACTGGCCAAAAGATATTATTGTAAAACAATTTAGATTTTTTCGTCAAAAATCACAGCCCAAATCCTTTAAGGATGAAAATTAAAACTGAAAAGATTCTGCCATTGAAAATTACTTGCCAAAATATTCAATGTCTCTCTAATAAAATTCTAAGAATAAATGTCTTTTTAAAAGAATCAGTTCCTGACTTAATTATTCTCTCCGAACATTGGCAATCTGAGACTGAAATAGAGACCATGGTTCTTCAAGGATATCGAATTGGTGCTATCTTTTGTCGGTCAAAAGGTTCACATGGTGATGTGGTGATTTATTTTAAAGATCACTTAAAACTAACGTGTCTTGACGAAGTGGCCAAATTTACTGTACCAAACATTTTTGAGTGCTGTGGGGTGGAACTTGTGGATTTTAAAGTGATTGTTGTTGCCGTCTAGCGCCCTCCTCTGATGAACAACTCGGACAACTCAGTTTTTCTTGAAGCCTTTGACAGTTTGTGTGCGTTTCTCATGTTTTCTAGAAAGCAAATTGTTATTGGTGGTGACTTTAACATTTGTTTTAATTCTCGATCAACGTTGCATGATAGTTTTTCGTCATTATTAGGTGTCTATAATTTATGTTTAACTACAAAATTTCCAACTCGTGTAACTATCAACTCTAGTAATTGTATTGACAATATCATTATACAGGATGATTCTTAAATAGACCGACAAAATTTTATCACAGCTTTCCAAGCATAAATGGAAATAATCAGTACCTTTTTTACGTCGATATTTTTTAGGG
>NW_025401069.1:64183-66257 GCF_015345945.1 Tribolium madens
ATCAGTGGCGTACGCTTTATCTCGAAAATAACTTTAATAAATTTTATTTGGAGAACGATTAAACAAAGAATTTTTTCAATATTTTTTCCAGCATGTTCTCATTTGATACTACCAAGGATAAAATTTTGTCGGTCTATTTAAGAATCACCCTGTAGATAAGCAAATTTGTTGTAGCTGAAAACACTTATGTAATTGATAATAATTTATCAGACCACCATGCGCTTATGATCAAAATTTCTGTTGGAACTGCTATAAGCAAAAATAAGAATAAATTTGTGTCATATAAAAGAAAATTATCTAATTCTAACATTCAGTGTTTTTGTAACAGTTTAAAAAACTTGAACTGGAATGATGTATTAGAGCTTCAAAACTGTGATGAAGCTTACATTCAATATTTGAAACAAGTTTTCCGCTTAAAGTAATGCATAATTTCTACAGCACAAATGCTAAAGGTCTCTTGTTATCTCCCGAAATTCAAAAATTAAGGGAAAAGGTATCATTTTTTGGAAGCATGAGTAAACAATTTAACGAATTTCAGCCACTATTTAAACAAGTAAACAATCAGTATCAGTTAGCTTTATCAAATCTCCAAAAAGAACATAACAATAATTTAGTGCTTCAATCAAAGAATAAAAATAAGGTTATTTGGAATATTGTAAATAAGACTACTGGTAGACGTTCTAATAAGGAAAAAACGATTGTCATTACTAACAACGGTCGAATATTAAATGATTTGGAAGCTGCCAATGCTTTCAATGATTTTTTTATTGATGCACCTTTAGCTGCAACGTCTCAGTTGCCTACTTTTATTGATTTACATCAAATTAAAGCTTTTATTAATACATCAACTTTTTGTTCGAATGGAAAATCGTTCTTCTTACAACGCAAGTTAAATTTGAGTCAAAAACTTCCTATAAAAAAGAAATAAATCAAGGGTTCCACAGGGTTCTATTCTGGGGCCTACGTTATTTATAATATATATAAATGATATGTTTTCTTTTATACAAAGTCCGCAAAGTATCACTATTTCATATGCTGACGATACAAACATTCTAGTTCAAGGTAAAGACCACGATAGCGCATTGGCACTAGCAAGTAATAAATATTTTTAACAGAATTGTGTACTGGGTTGAAAAAAATAAACTTGTTATAAATGTGCAAAAAACAAATTGTATGCTTTTTACATCTATTGTTTCAAAAAAAAAAACACACGTGAATACATAAACGTCGGTCAGTTTAATCTTTCTTGTGTAGAAGTTTCCAAAATGTTAGGCGTTACCCTAGATTGTATCCTTCGTTGGAATGACCATATCAATAATATTTGTAATAAGCTTTCAAAAACTTGTTACGCACTGCATGTAGCCTCGAAATCATGTAGCCCATTTATTGTTATACAGTTATACTATGGTTGCTTCCATAGTGTAATGAAATATGCAATTCTCCTTTGGGGAACGTCTTCTGAAGTACCAAAGATTTTTATGTTGCAAAAACGTGCAATACGCTATATTGCTGGCCTTGGGAGGCGTGACTCGTGTAGGGCTGCATTCAAAAATTTATGAATTTTGACATTATATAATATTTACATATACGAGGCTGTATGCTTTGTGTATAAAAATAAATCGGCTTTTTTAAACACCAAATCTTCACATACATATGTAACAAGGAATAGGGAGGATCTAATTCCAGCAAAGCATAAAACTACACTCTTTCAAAAAAGTTTGCTTTATACCTGCTGCAAATTTTATAACTCTTTACCTTTACAAATTATATCCTCTCCAACTATTTATACTTTTAAAAAATCTGTTAAAAATTTCCTAATTGATAAAGTGCTGTACAGTTTTAAAATGAGTATTTTAACCGCAGTTGTTAGTCTCGTTTGATTTCATGTATCTGCCTTTATGTGCCTCCTGACGACACTCTGTTGTATTTTTTGTAAATTTACAATATGAGTAAATAAATAAACATTTAAACATTTAAACTGTGAAAAATAAATTTTAAGAAAATAAAACGCGTAAAACATTCAAATAAACTGTTTATTAAATACACGGACAGAGGACTATTTATTTCGAGGTTC
>NW_025401069.1:69562-71193 GCF_015345945.1 Tribolium madens
TTGTGTGATAATTTAAGTCACATTCACTGCGCCTTAAATTGGATTCGGTTATTTGTGAAAAATTTAATTGGTGTCCTTGTTTAGAATAAACTATATCTGGTAATTCTGTGAAATTCTGTCCGATAACACAGTCAGAATCGCCCACACATTTTTTTACTACATACATTTCAATGGTTTTATTTAAATTTTCAAGAGTGATGTCGACGGTAATAAAAAATTGAGGCTCGATTTTATCCGTGAGTGTTTTTAAAACAATGTTATCTTTTATTTTTGCTAACTGTAAACCTAATTTTTCTGTGGCGCCAATAGTAATTAGAGAACATTCACTCCCAAAATCAATATAGGCCCTCAAATTATTATTTTGAATTCGAACATTCTTAAAAAAAATTTGATTCGGATTAATTGCGACGTAATTTACGTTGTATTCCAAAGCTCGCGGGTTTTGAGTAGATTGCGACTCATTGGGACGTTTATTTTTGTATTGGGTCGGACATTCGCGTCGAAGATGTCCCCGCTTATTACAACCAAAACACACGGATTTTGTGGAAATGTAATTTGCACGTGTAGAGTTTGACGTGTTCTTGGAATGACCTACTTTAGTCGGTTCGACTATTGTAAGAGTTTTTAAGTGATTTGCCAAAACATAAGGATCTCGAATTCCAGCTGTTTCCACGGAAAATTTTATGTTCTCATCAGTTATATTCCCCATGATTAAATTAACTTGATCTTCACTCGTGAGAGGCATTTTCATTTTATGAATTAACGCCAATTTTTCAAAAGCATACTCATAGAGATTATTACCAGGCTTCGGGACGCAAGCCATCATTGTTTGAATTATACTGTGAAGATCGCGTTTTGTTTTAAAATTGTTCAATAACATTTCTCGCCATTCCGACCACGTGAACATCTTTGTGGGAAGCCCCTTATACCATACCTCTGCTGGCCCTCGTAACTATATGATAAGTGGCCCTATCATCCCACCGATAAAGGACAGCATATTCCTCCACAGAGTTGATCCAGTCTTCCACGTTGTTAATGGAAGGATTGAACTCAGTAACGAGGTTTTGGGAGAGATGTAAAGCCACACTACTGTTTCCTGGCGAGGTGCCCGCTGTGAGACGACCAATTCCAGCCACAATTGCATTTCCCAATTGGGAAACCGAATCAGACAGGGCTGAGCGTATCTCACGTTGATGTTCGTGGTCCCTGGATCTACTATGATTTCCAGAACGAGAGTTCCTCGATCTCCCAGTACTGGGAGATCGCCGAGACCTGCTTCTGGAACGCCTTGGCATTGTTTCTTCTTTTCACTACCACTATTTATACTACACTTAATTAGCACTTGGGTCTATATCCCACTTCTGATGTGAAAAATAAATTTTAAGAAAATAAAACGCGTAAAACATTCAAATAAACTGTTTATTAAATACACGGACAGAGGACTATTTATTTCGAGGTTCCACTCTCTTCCTGTACTTCCGAGCGACTGTCCCTCTCCCCGGTACTTCGCCTGGAACGTTTCACGTCTCGCCCCGCTGCCCATGGACTTTGTCCTTGTCCAGGAATCCCCGACTTGTTCAGGAACCCCCGACAACAAAACATTTAAACATTTAAACATTTAAACATTTAAA
>NW_025401069.1:71298-82433 GCF_015345945.1 Tribolium madens
TAAACATTTAAACATTTAAACATTTAAACATTTAAACATTTAAACATTTAAACATTTAAACATTTAAACATTTAAACATTTAAACATTTAAACATGATACGCAGCATGTAGATGATCAATAATACAGTAAAACCTTCCTTTAACGGACACCTCTGGATAGCGGACACCTCTTGATAACGGACATTTTTGTAAGATCGTAACTAATACATAAGAAAGTAATTTAAAAAAATCCTGTCTACAACGGACACTCTGATTAGCGGACGCGGACGGTGAGATTTTCCACATTTACCATAAATGTCATATAAATTTACCTCCTACAACGGACAGACTGACAGAGCCGTTTACTCTAAAACAGGTACTAAAGTCTACTCTAAAGGAGGTACGAACAAAAACACTCTGTCACGGATACCGATCTCACGGTTATTACGACCATGGAATTTGTAAAATAAAATGGAGCTGTCATTTGGTCCTCAAAAATGCAATCAGCAGTTTACAGTTAAATGTTTTTGTTGCGTTACCACCTACTTACCCACTTCAATAATAAGTAATATACATGAATAGTTTTAGTTTTACCAGTAAATGTAAACTGTTTTATAAATTAACTTTAATATAAGATTCAATTAATGAGTTGCAGAATACACAATAACTTATTAATTAAAGTTATGAACTTCAAAAACATAATCAAAAGAACTTTTGGTCTAAACAAATAAAAATTGACGATTTTTTTTAAATAAAAATGTTTTTTTCTATTTTTTTGTAATGCTTTTAAATTCTTTACTTTGTACTCAATGTTAAAGAGTGCTTTTATCAACTAATTTCAGTAGATAAAGTAGTCTTTTATAGTCCAGTGAAATAATATATACAGGCTGTTCGGTCTAAGTCGATAACACATAAACTTACTTTTTTTTTTCAAAAACTAAATTTTCAAACAATACTATTCATTCCTGGCTTTCTTAGTAAATGCATCAAATTTTTTTGTGTTAAATTTTTGTTAGCACATCCGGTGTTGCCGGAAATGCTACCAAATTTAGTTTTTCAAATGGAACACCTATGTTTTTTTTGCTAGAAACAATAATAATTGGCATGAAAAATACGGTAAACCACTATTTATTGCATTTTACTTTACATAATGCACTCAGAAAACAATTTAAATTTAGAATTTTATTAGCAAATTTTGCAACGTAGGCGGATTTTACCTGTCAAGGTATTCGTGCAAAAAGTAATATGCTTGGATACCGTTTAATTGTTATTTTGACAAAGCCTAATTTGTTAATAAATCTTATTGAGATCTTTAATAATGGATGATATTAATTACGACGAATTGGTAGATCAGCTTGAAGTGTTAGTTCAATAAAAATAGAGCTGAAAGACAGTTTAGAGAAAAATACCCAAATAGAGTTCACCCAAATCGTTGGAAATTTAGTCGAATTGAAAAACAACTGAGACGAACAGGTTCGCTTCTTAAAAATAAAAAAACCTGTGGTTCGTAGTGAAGAACAAGAACAAGAAAATAGAAATCTGAATGTTCTGTTATCAATCGAAGAAAATCCAAGAGTTTCCATAAGAGAACTCGCTCATCAACTGACAAATTAGATTTGTCAAACCAACAATTAACCAATTTCCTTATAAAATTCTAAGATTTACGATGTTTTCAGATTGCATTCTGTTACGCAAAATGTAATAAATAGTGGTTTACCGTATCTTTCATGTCAATTATTATTGTTTCGAGAAAAAAAACATAGGTGTTCCATTTGAAAAACTAAATTTGGTAGCATTTCCGGCAACACCGGATGTGCTAAAAAATTTTGATACATTTACTAAACAAAAGAAAATTTCGAAAAACTTTATTCTTGATAAAAAACATCACATTTTTATAGCACTTTATCATTCATAAATTAGATTTCCAAAAAATAAATAGTTTTAGCGAAAAACGTTTGGTTCCATACTTTTTATTCACCTGGTATGTATCTCGACTTACAATTTTTGACGCCAAAGGAAAATTGCTGGATTCGTCTGAGGCAAGTTGATGAACCGTGCGAAGCGCTAAAAACGGCGAAGCTTTTGCTCCAAAAGAGACCACGTTAATCTCGTATACTTGTAGAGGTTCATCAAATGAAAATCGCCCGAAAATTCTTTGAAAGCATCGATGGTCGGGATTAAGCCAAATTTGTCTGTACATTTGTCGTATGTACATCAGCTGTCAAAGCGAGAAACAATAACCATATCAATTTTTCCTTTTATCGGATGCGTAATAGCACCAATGTCCTTTTAACAGAAGCGTTATTTTTTTAACTGTCAATTTTAAACGGGTACAACAACTTGTAGTGATAAAGTGTGACTGACTAGCGAGATCTACTAAAAATCTAACACATTTATTTTTTGAATTTGGAGCAAATACTTCTACTACCGCGGTTGCAAGCAAAGTGTTACTATAACTGGATGAATGAGGACGAGTATTTGAGGCGGCACAAAAACTATGAGACTCGCAAGGGGTACAATTGACGTCACTAATTGGAACCAACTCCTTTTTAATCGGCTGTTCTTCAACGTGTGGTTTTTCGAAATGAAGTAGAGAATGATGCCTCTTTTTACACGAACTACAAGTGTTAGTAGATTTACAAGCGATTATTTTATGTTTCCCACTTGAGCTCTTTGACTAATTGATATCTTTCCAAGGGACCCAACTTCAAAAGCTTTTGCACACTGATACACTAAATGCGAAGCGTCATTACAAATTGGACAAGCATTATTCAATACGCGATTACTAACTACAAGTGAATGGGTTCTATTGGATTTACTGGAGGAGGCACTATAATTCGATCGACTGGTTGGTATGATGGTGGGTTTTGAGGTACAGGCTAGAATTTTTGTTTGATCCTTTACAAAATCGACGATTTCCTTATATGAAGGAATTTCAGATTTTTTCTGCCAAAGTTCGAAGTGTCTACGCGTTTGACCATCTACTTTCGAAAGTGCGATGGAACCTATGATAAAGTCCGAAAGATCTTCTATTTCTAATTGTTTCAAGGCATTTACTGCTGTATCAAATTTTTCAAAAAATGCGTTCAAACAAACTACCGATTCATTTTGTAAAGGTCTAAACTCAAGAATTTGCGACAAGTAAGTGCTAGCCATGAGACATTTATCATCATATGTTTCTACGAGAGCTTTCCATAAAATAGGATAATTTGTTCCTGTTGATTGTATTCCAGAGCAAACTAATAGCGCTTTGCCCGTCAATTTTCCCAGTAAATAATGCATTTTAGTGATATTGTCTAAATCAGAGTTTTCATGTATTAAAGTTTTAAACGTCTCATAAAAAATGTGCCAGTCAGACATTTGCCTGAGAACTCTACCAACTTAATTTTGGGCAATTTTCTTATAGTTTTTGTAGGATGTGTTTTACTTTTAGATTTTGCAAAAACCTTTTTCTACTATGTAACAATATAATTCGTCTACCGCTTCCAACTCTTTAAAACTAAGCGTATATTTCGGGTCAGCTTCTAAACTTAATAAATTTATTGAGTCCATGCAATCACTAAACAATTTGAGCGTTTCTTCTAGTGTTTTATATCTGATTTTAAAATTTTTGCAAACGGCTTCATGTTCTAAGTTCTGAGAGCCATTATATGAAGGCCCAAAAAAGAGATTCCCGCTTGGCCAGAAGGGACTTTAATTCATTTTCTTTAGTTTTAGCCATGATCAGTTTTCGATAAGCGATAAGCTACAATGATAAGCGAGGGGTTCATAAACCCTGCTTGTATCTTTTTTCTGTATAGACACCCTTTTTTATTAAAGTTTTTGTAGTAAGAAGCTCATTTTTGTCATCAACATTGTACTTACTTAGAGTGTGGTTCTATCAATATTACATATTAGCATTGAATTCTGTCTTTGGACATTAGGTAGTGATCTCTGTCTTCAGGTATCCGATTATAAAGTCTGACAAAGAGCAAACAAGCACACAAGATTTATAAAATTTCTAGGAATAAAAACATAAAAGAAGCACAATTTGTGGCTATGGAGATAAGTCAATTCTTTCACCAAAATTTTGACTTGGTAATTTCCATTTAAAGAAAAAACAAACTTTAGTTGCTATGCAAACATTTCAGTTTTTGACATTTGATGGTTTTGTAAGCTTCATAAATAACTTCCCGATTGCGGGAATAGGCATTTTACTACAGTGATTGCAAGAATAAATAACTAATTGTCACTTATAATAACCTTTAGTAAGATTCTCAAATTTTTTAAACATCGAGATTTGAAATGGTCCACAATTTTCGAAAAGCTGTATTAAAATCAGCTGCAGGAAAAGTGAGGAAAATGAAACGTCGACTATCTATAATCTGCCCACATTCTCGCTGTCAAAAACATTGTTCAAGAGTTACAATTTTGAGATTACACCAAAGTAAACCTAAAAATTGTATTTTTTTATTTGTTGTTAGAACGCAAATAAGAACAATTCAATTTAGTTTGATTACATAGTTCATATATTTATTTGTTTCAGAACGAGTGAACTGGTTGCCTTTATTGCTATATCAGCAACATTGTTTCTTTTTATACACACAAGAGACTTACATTCTAAACTAAAAGAAATGGAAGTGAAACTTCAACCTGAGGATCTTGATGGTGACCAACTAGGTAAGTGGATAGGCGTTGTCAACAAGAACATTTAGCGATCCAATTCTCTTCATTTGTGTAATCTAAATTGAGATAGGGTGAAGCATGATGAATCTCCTCTTAAACTTCTGAAACTGGTTATGATTGGCTATGTTTTCTTAAGAGTTCTCTAATGTCATAGAATTTGATGACAAATCACACAGTGTAAACAAAAATATAGCGATCACTATTTTGACTAAGACTCGACCCAAAACACTTTTTATTTTAATTATTTAATTTTAATTTTTTATTTAATAAATTTGCCCACTAGAAAAGGAAAAAGATACTAAAATTTCAAAAATATTATTTTGAACTTTTCATGGTGTTTAGAGGTTTTTCTGTGCAGAAAATAGCACACACGTCAAGCTATCTTAAACCGTTATACAGTTATGACCCGTCTTATTCCGCTATTCTATAAAGTGTATTACACAGAATGCTTTCAAACGTGTTCTGTCGATAATTATAATATTAAAATTTGGCATTACAGTTGTGCAGATATTTTCTCTATCTCATACAAAATTTATTAAGCGCATATTTATACGGCAAAAAAATTGAGAAAGAAAAGTTTGTAATTTTTTAAAGTTTGTTGTCTGTTATAATAAATAATAACATCTCTAATATTAAGAATGCAACAAACTAATTAGTAACAACAAACGACGTAAATGAAATATAATGTACAGTCGAATAAGGTGAAAATGACGCTTCAATAAACCAGCCTCTGCTGTGGATGCAGACCCTTCTAACCGCAAGCAGGCAGGGTCGTAAATTATCGAATTTCACACTTGACGTAGTTTCAAGATGAATTCTTTTAGGAGCTGGTTTACAGAAAGCGAAATGAAAATTTAATTCAGAATTAAACTAAGTCGTTTGCAAGAGGAACATTTTTTTACCTTTGATTTTACGCCAAAACTGCAAAGGAAAAACATTTTGAGCTTTACCTGAAACGAGCAAATCTGTACTTAAAAGTTCATTATCAAAAATCAACAAAATTAAAACTTAAATGATTTCACAAAACAATAACTAAAGACTAGAAAGTAAAAAAGTAAAAAAATATTGGCAGCGGTTATGAGTTGATAACATTACGACTAACTGCACCATTACTTTGCTTAGTTGACTGCCCCCAAAGCTTTTATGGATTTTAAATGTAAGCAAATGTTCTTCTTCGACAAAAAAAATTACTTTTTAGAACATCATGCCGAACAAAAAATGGAACATCAAATTTTTGACACTTTCTGAAAATTTACAGTAAAGCAGACTTTAAGAAGGATTTGATCGCGCTCGCGTTGATGCAAGGGTATTTTGAGAGAGTAAGATACCAATTTAGGGCGGTTTTTCGAAAAACTATTTAAATTCATCTTTGAGCTAAAAGATCAAACTACAGTTTGACGATATTCATGATTTTTAGTGTTATCGTCTTGGCGAGACAATTAAAAAAACAACATATCGATGGTTGTGTGGAGAAATAGTACATTACAAGCGAGGTGGTAAATATGGCATTACCCGGAGTGCTTATGTATACGATCGAGAGGCGCGGATAAAGCACAAGGGATAATGCCATTACCACCGAGGTTTGTATGCTAACTATTTGATTCACAATCACATTATTTTCATTCAAAAATTTTAGTAAAATAAAATTCTAACAAAATTAAGGTCCAAACGTGGTAGGCTATCCAAATGGTGTTTAATTTTTGACATTTCAGAAATGTCAAAGAAAGCGTACTGCCCCAGAAGTAAGAGAAACTGCTACAAAAGCAATTGAATTACTAATTTAACAAAATATTATGCGTAACTTGACAATTTGAAAGAAAAAATTTCCAGTATTTTTGTAATTTTAAGGTTGGCTATACTGCATATTACCGCCCAAGAGAAGTAATATTATTACTCCTCATGAGATTTAATGATGTGCTTCCGAACTTTTAAAAGGTTAGTAATCGGCATATTACATTAGTGATTGTGAATAAAGTCATTAACGTATATCAAGAATAGTAACGGACCCAGAACCGATACTTGAGGGACACCACACTTAACAGGGAGACTTTCAGACACAGTAGTTTTGAATTGGACACTTTGTTGTCGCTCACTTAAATATGGACATAGCAATTTGCAGGTGTTTGTGAGAATATTGTAATAGAACATCTTACGAACTAATATGCAATGAGAAACACAATCAAAAGCCTTGCTTAAATCTAGGAATGTGTCTTTTGCTAACCCTGCATTTTCAATGCAATCATGAATTTCATTTGTAAAATCCGCAATAGCATTGATTGTGTTTCTTTTTGCTCTAAAACCATACTGTTGTAGACACAACAAACTGTTATCTTCAAAATGCCGCGTCAATTGCTGAACTAAATTTTTTTCTATTACTTTTGAAAATATTGGTGTTAAGCAAATGGGCCTAAAGTTGTTAATGTCATTTTTATCAGATTTTTTATGCACCGGTGTCATTAAAGATTTTTTAAGACATTTAGGAAAAGTGGATGTTCTTATACAATAATTAATCAATTTAGTAAGGGAAGATAAAATAACGTCCTTTACTGTTTTTATAATGTCACTACTAAGGCCATACCAGTCTTTACTCGTACAGTTTTTTAAGTAATTAATTGCATCTCTCACTTGAATACACGAAACCTCACTAAAACTAAAGTAATGGACATTTACACTATTTTTACGCGAACACATTAATACAATAGGATCACAGTTTGATTTTGGTACTTTATCTATCACAGTTTTAGCTACATTGGTAAAATATGCGTTAAAATCATTTGCAGTTATATCCAATCACTCATATCACAGTTTATATTCAGACGACGTTTTGAGTTTATTACAGTCCACATTGCACTAGAAGTGTTATTAGAGTTTTTTTATAAAGTTATCATTTGCTTTAATTTTGGCATTTTTAATGGCCGTGCGGTAATTAAATCTTAAATCATTTCTAGCCGCTTTAACATTTTCGCTTTTAGTTATAGTGTAGAGGTCATTTAGAAAGAAAAGCCTTTCACGAATTTGTTTTAAATCAGAATTAAACCATTTGATCGACTTTGATACCTGTGTTTTGCTTTTGACTATTTTTTCAGGAAAATGAAGCTTATGGTAATACACTATGACACTGATAAAATTTTGAAAACTTTCTTCTACTTTCAAATCACAGTTATCAATTACATAATCCCATTGAACAGACTCTAGTGATTTATAAAATTCGAACTTGCCTCTTTGCGTTAGCGGCCTTATAATTTTTGAACTAGTTTTTTGTTGTATAAAATTATCTTGTTACTCAAATATTCCTATGTGATCAGAAAGGCATAATTTAAATGGACTTACTTTACAAAAATTTATGTTTATATTGGTGAAAATATTGTCAAGACAATGTAATCCTCTGGTGTTAAAGTTTACTAACGGCTGTACACTGTAACTTAGTAGTAAATCTAATAATGCATGGCACTTGTAATCAGATGAATTAAATATAACATTAAAGTCGCCACCTAAAATATTTTTTTTAGAAAAATCTAAGCTTTTTAACACATCATTAAGAACTGTTAGGAATAGTTCAAAGTCACCTGGCGGTGGGCGATAGATAGAGATGATGATGACATTTGTTGAAACTAACTTAATAGCAGAGATTTCACATACGGAAACCACAGATAGATTAACCAGATGATCCAGAGAAACACACTGTAGGTTATTGCGTGCAAAAACAATAGAACCTCCACAACCCACATCACCACGTGTAAACCAAGATTTTTGACTGAAATTTTCCACACTTATTGACTCACATTCACTTGTATTTAACCTATGTTCACTAAAACACATAATAGAAATTGATTCACCAGCTGAAGTCTCATCAGATAGCACCGATTCAACCATTCCAACTTTATTCCTCAAAGACTGAACATTCATAAATAAAAGTCTATTTTTACATACATTGACTTCCTGTTTGAAGGATTTCTTGCTCATTGTTTGTTTTCTTCCGAAAAAATAGAATTTCTTTACTATAACACCTCTGGGCCAATTTTCAGGAGCTCCAAAATCTTTCTTGACATCAAAAGTTGTTCCCACCTTAAAAGATATAGTTTTTGCCTCTTCTCTCTTCGGTAAAGCTTCAATTTCAAATGATTTTTCATCAAATGTGGATGACAATCTTCCTCACCTGTAGATCTTGGCTTTTCACAGGCTTCGCCATCGTTTGAAACCAATCAAAGCTTTTTTTGCGTAGATTGGTATTTATTGGTTGCGTTATATCACTCGAAATTGGATTACTTTTCACAACATCCCCTGGTAGGTTAGTAGTGTCTTTGATTTGATTTGATTTTTGTTTCTTGGGTTCGCTCAACTTTATCTCGACTTTGCTTATCTCAACTTTTTCTTCCAAGCCTCTCACCTTGTTGTTCAATAAATTAATTTCATTTCGAAGCTCTTTGATAATTTCATACTTCTGTTGAATGATGTAATTAAACAGATTCTTGATATCATTTCCATCATCTCCATTGAACAAAAAACTGGGGGTACCAATTGGAGCTGAACCATCAGCTATTTTGCAGCACGAGATTGCATTTAGACTCACAAATTCAACTTTTCATGCATTTTTAGCACAACTAACATGATAAATACATCTACATGTAATGCATGACACACCATTCACCACGTTTGTCTTGCACTTCTTACATTTTTTTGGATTATTTCTACTTGTAATATCAGCAGCTTGCTTTGGCTGCGCTATCTTGTTCTTTATTATATTAAGTAAAGACTGTAAGTAAATTAGTTCGTAGAGTCCGTTTTTCTAAGAGGTACACACCAATATAACGGCCCTGTAACACATTTAAGACCAAATTTGTAATGCGCATGCTTGACGTAGGGGTTGCATGTCATCAGTAGCGTACTTTAATTTTCCTTACACTTACCCATACCAAATGAAAAAACGGCCATTAGCAAGCATAAATCAAATTGTTTTGTTTTCGTCTTTTGTTAATTGTGTATTTTGGTAAGTACACACAATTTTTTTTAATATTTCAAGCTTTCATTTGGTACGTAAACAATGTGATGCAAAATTATTGTGAACATTGTTAAATCTCTTATTTTACTGGTATTATTCAAAATTAAAATGTTCAATAATTAATAACAAATGTACTATGGTTGGCTAAAAAAAATCATACACAGATGACGAACAACAGATCCGAAAATTATAAATTTGAGTTGTCTAAACATCACTTTTTTAAAAAAGGTTATGTATGGATAGGCTTGATAGGACGGACTCAAATGTTAAAGTCGCCCAAATTTAAATCTGCTGAACATCACCCTCAGCAGCAATTGCCCGTATCGAAATTCCGTGTCTTAAATTTCGTGCCATAGTCCGTTTTTGAGTTTCAGTTAAACCCATTTTATCGTACTGACTGGCACTTTAGACTTTGATTTACAATATTAAAATTTTGGCTGTACAGTTTTTTATCTCCACCACTTATGTTACGCCACTGGCAAGCGATTTAAGCTCCCTTCTCTAAAAGTTCGCGCAGATTCTCGATCCCGCCCATGTATACTTCTCGTCACGATATTTGAACTGTCGTAAATCTTAAGTCGGGTACCCGAATTACTCTTAACAATAGAGACATTTGGGTTGTTGTAAATAATCCAACAGTAAACACCATCTGGGACACCAGATCAGAATGGTCCGGACTTCAATAATTTTTCAATTTGCAATAGTTTTGAATGTTATGTTAAATAAAAGATTTTACAAAATTATAAAAAGAAACAATATGTTGTATTTTAAGAAAATGTACCTACAATAAGAACAATAAAGAATGATGCATAATTATGTTGTTGACTATATTGTTGTTTTTCAGAGTGGACTCCGATGATACATTTATTTGTTTGATTATACGATAATAATAAACCCTTATTTTGAACATTAACAAGGTTGGTACTGAGTTATTTTTGTCCTCTTATCGGTGGTAAAGGGAGGTAAACTGATGACGAATCCATACGTAGGTATTTAAAGAAAAAATTGACATTTTCTCAGACACTTTTGGCTTTGCTCTCCAGCGCGTTTGTCTCGATATTTAGTTTTGTTCGTTGTGATTATAAATTAATTTATTTTGTGTTCTCTAATTGGCATAGGTAAAGATATGYACATGATTTTTTTTACTTATTAATAATAATTTTGAATATGTTAAGTGGTGTCTCAGAATGTGGAGACCTTGGGAAAACTCAAATTTTATCCAAATTGATGAGCTTCAACTGCAAGCAGTGCCGGAAGAAAATGAAAATAATCAAGAAATTGAGGACCACAACGATGTTCAAGATGAACCGTCTTCATCGAACAAAAATAATCATAAATTTTTGACTACGGGTGAAAAACAAATTGTTCTACAAGTTTTCCAAAATTTGCAAAAAGATGAAAAAGAAAATGCAGTGACTAATTTAATTAAGAAGGCAGCAACTCTCACGAACAGTTCCTACAGCACCGTATTTCGTATTGTGACGCATGGTAT
>NW_025401069.1:83503-93430 GCF_015345945.1 Tribolium madens
ATAAAATTTTATGTTGATGCTGTTTTTTATTTCTCTATTGCATATTATTATTATAATTTATTAAATAAATATCAATAAAATAATGAAATAAAACTTTTTAAATTACCTACATACTAACAATTTTTTTTAAGTCCGGACCATTCTGACGTGCTGCCGCATTCTATCCTCACTGATATTGTTATTTACAACCACCCTAATGTCTTATTGTTAAGAGTAATTCGGGTACCCGACTCAAGATTTACGACAGTTCAAATATCGTGACGAGAAGTATACCTCTTAAAAAAACGGACTCTACACTTAGCACAGCACCTAGTTTTCAAAAATGCGACAGCTGTCATTATACCAGGTGAATAAAAAGTATGGAACCAAACATTTTTTGCTTAAACTATTTATTTTTTGAAAAAACTAATTGATGAGTGAATAAAGTACTATAAAAATGTGATAATTTAGCAAGAATAAAATTTTTCGAAATTTCCTTTTGTTCTTGAGTTCTACAAAAAAAAAAAAATTAAATGGCAATCCACTATAAAATCATTTTTCTCATAAAAGCTATACTCTAAGGATTACAACTATCCGCTTTATATTTAATTTTTTCAAAAACATTTTTACACATAAATTGCAAATTTTGACAAAAAAAATGGCATAACTCAAAAACAAAACAAAATTTCGTTCTGAAAACACGGTCACATTTTTTATATTACTTTACTTTATATTAATTATTACTTGCTGGAGGCAAATGATAAAAAATAAAACCGCTTGGTTCCATACTTTATATTCACCCTGTATATGACTCAAATGGTAATAATTGGTAAATAGGTAATTAATTGATAAATCAAAACAATAACTCGCATTTACAGTTTACTTCCTATTTAATTTAATTGTGCTATCTTTAGGTCAGCAGTGGAAAAAAGAAAGTTTGGTTTTTTTTTTGATAATTTTTTTTAGCAAATTGGGCCCTTCTTAGCGTCAAATTCGACTTTTCAAAATCTACGAAATGTCCAAATACTTATAGTGAATATCAGTGCCATTAAACTGACGATCTAAGGTCCATTTTATATATTTAATGTCAGCAGAATGACCTTACTGTCCCTATTTTTTTATTTGGCATAGTACCGATTGTCCGGTTACTAATACACATCATTTAGTAGTTAAAGCCTATATATATACAGAGTGTTCGGTCCATGTCGCCTCGGCTGATAACACCTAAACTTACTTCTTTTTTTCAAAAAGTAAATATTTAAGTAATAATATTCATTCTTGGCTTTCTTAATAAATGTATCAAATTTTTTATCATCCGGTGTTGCCGGAAATGCTACCAAATTTAGTTTTTCAAATGGAATACCTATGTTTTTTCCTCGAAACATTAATGATTGACATGAAAAATACGCTATTTATTACATTTTGCGTAACACAATGCGATCAGAAAACATCTTAAATCTAAGAATTTCTGTCCTAAGGAAATTAGTCGCGTAGCTTGATTTTTAATTTTAAAGGAAAGGTGTGAATGAAAAAATGCTTGTATACAGTTGTAAAAGAATCTTAATGTTTGGTCATCAGTCTCAAACAATATCCAAGAATTGCCAGAGAACTTTCTCACAATCATGCTATTTCTAATGATTAAAACGATTCTAAGAGAAAGAAATCAAATTCTATGTAACATTTAAAAAAAAGAACGACAATTTTCAAACCGAAATTTTCAATACTTAAATGGCATCGTTGTCGAACACTTGTAACTGCCCGCAATAAATAATCTTCATTAATGTTTGCACAAGTGTTTGTTATTCTGTCTTTTAGCTCTGGAATATTTTCGGAAGCATTTGGAAGATAAACCTGATCACTAATATAGCCCCATAAAAAGAAATCTAGAGGTGTAATATTAGGTGATCTAACTGGGCCACGTGTTCCAATCCACTGCTGCCCAAAAGTATTATTTAAAAAATTTGTGTTAATCCTAGCATTGTGTGGCGGTGCACCATCTTGTTGGAAATTCATTTGTACATATTGGATTGCAGGAACGTGTTCTTCTAAATGTTCTAATAAGTCTTGAGTGAGGAATTTGGTAGTAAGATCGGCAGTAAGATTACCATCGAAAAAGTAAGGTCCTATCAATCGATTTTCTAAAATACAACACCAAACGTCTACTTTAAATCGCTTTTGATGATTTCGTTCTCTGACGCGATGAGGATTATTTTCAGACCAATAAGAATGAATAGATCTGTTAAATATTTCAGTATAAGAGAAAATCTTTTCATCAGACCACAAAACTTTTCTATGAAAAAGAGGATCTTCGTTACATTTTGTAAGGAACCATTCACAAAATTCAATTCTTCTTGGACCATCGTTCTCTCTAAGGCTTGGGTGGGTAACTCGGGTCTTTAAGAAAATAGGAATTAAAGAGACATTTGTCAATAAAAACAAAATCTCACCTTATACTCGTAAGGATTCTTTTTTGTTTTTTTAATATTTTGTGAACCGAATACCTTGGCAAGTGAAATCCGCCTACGTTGCAAGATTTGCTAATAGAATTCTAAAATTCAAATTTTTTTCTGAGTGCATTATGTAAAGTAAAATGTAATAAATAGTGGTTTACAGTATTTTTCATGCCAATTATTATTGTTTTCAGCAAAAAAAAAACATAAGTGTTCCATTTAAAAAACTAAATTTGGTAGCATTTCCGGTTACACCGGATGTGCCAAAAAAATTGATGCATTTAACTAAGAAAGCCAAGAATGAATAGTAGTATTATTTGAAAATTTAGTTTTTGAAAAAAAAGTAAGTTTAGGTGTTATCGGCCGGGGCGACTTGGACCGAACACCCGGTATATACAGGGCTGTTCCGTCTAAACCCCACATTAGAAGTATTGAGAGTTGGAATAATCGTATTTATTTGAAAATTGGTTCATAGCCATAAACCATTAAGTCCTCCTAAATGAAAATATTTTCAAGATGGCGGCACTTCCGCTTATACCGGAAGTCGGTCTCAACTTTCTTATTTCAAGTCGAAATGTATATTTTTACAACGTTTTTGGATTAATCGGGTAATTTCAAGGGAGTTTTCATCAGCTTTCCCTATACCTAAATTTAGCCGTTTTTGAAATATTTGGAGTTTTTCAAAAAAATTTGGATCTGCATCTTTCACTTTAAAACTCGGTAACTCTGCCATTTTTTAAGAGTTTGAATTCGTTTTTTTTGGCGTTCTGGTGTTTTCAAATTTTGAAAAAAAATAACATCCCAAAATTTTAAGGTTATTTTTGTAATAATTCACATACTCATAACTCTATTTTTTTAAATGAAATACCCCAATTTTTATTTTACTAAATAGAAGAGAATTTAGTTGTGCATTGATCTGTATTAACATTCCCTATACCTAAATTTAATAGTTTTCAAGTTATGGACTTTTTGTTAAGACTTTAAAATTTTTGATTTTCATAGCAAACTATACGAAAACGGATGTGGCTAGTAATAGATTTTCGGCAGTCTTAACAAAAAGTCACCATAACTTAAAAATTATTAAATTTTGGTATAGGGAATAATGATACAGATCGATGCAGAATTAAATTCTCTTCCATTTAGTAAAATAAAAATTGGGGTATTTCATTTAGAAAATTTGAGTTATGGGTATTTGAATTATTACAAAAGTAACCTTAAAATTTTAGGGTTTATTAATTTTTTTTTCAAAATTTTAAAAAACACCGGAAGAAAGATCTAAACTTTCTCTTTCAAACGCCAAAAAAAATAGTTCAAAATTTTAAAAAATAGCCGAGTTACCGATTTTTAAAGTGTAAGGTACAGATCCAAAAAAATTTTAAATACTCCAAATATTTCAAAAACGGCTAAATTTAAGTATAGGGAAAGCTGATGAAAACTCCTTTAAAATAAACCGATTAATCCAAAAACGCAGTAAAAAATATAGCTTTCCATTTAAAATATATATAAGCGGTATAAGCGGAAGTGCCGCCATCTTGAAAATATTATCATTTAGGAGGACTTAATGCATTATGGCTATGTACCAATTTTCAAACAAATATGATTATTCGAACTCCCAATAGTACTTTTAATGTGGAGTTTAGACGGAACAGCCTGTATATTTGCTCGAATTTTATGGTTTTGACTTACCGAACTAGTTTATGAGGGATTTAACGAGGGTGGTTGTAAAGCCATTGTTACCAAAAGACCAGCTAGCCGTCGAGGCAACCTCAAAGAAAACAAACCTTTCCAATTGAGAGGTTGGGGTTTTTTTATCGCTAAAATCCCAAAAAGTTACTTGCTTCTATTGCACCATAAAATTAATTTCACACATTCATTAAATGTAGACAAACTTTATTGGGCTATTTACAAATCAACTTGACACAGCACGTTAATTATTTTATAATTAATTGTAATTTCTATTTGCTTTATTTCCATATTTATTATTTCTAAATTCTAAATTATCTTTTAACCAAAGCACGTACTGTCAAGATCTTACACATAACTTCATTCTAGATTTTGTTACCGCTACTAACCGGCTCTCCATTTGAGTTACCAGAGGTTACTCTTGGTAAGTACACTCAAAAATTTAAAAATTATAATGACTGTTCTTAACAAAAATAGAACGGTTACCAAATTATACTAACCAGGTTACAAAAAGCTTAAAGGTACGGCCATCATATGCCCGCATACATTCGTGTGCGGTAACTTACATTTTACAGAGCGAAATGAATTTGAAGCACGACGCGCAGCGTAGTAACACTACCCGACATTTTTAATATTTTTGTTTATAACTGCAGTGAAATCACCTAATCTGGAGTAATTAGTTGAGTATTGTAACTCCGCCATCAAGAGCGCTTTGGAAAATGCAATGACAGACTTAGATTCCCTGTAAAAAAGTGTCTTAAGAACGTCCTAGTTAAAAACGTCTAGGTCTTTTAGTTTTCGCTTAAAAAAATAAAAACGAAAATTACAAAGTTCCGTTTTTTCCAATAATTCAAAAACTAAAAATGCCAAATTCAGATTATTGTTCAGCATAAAAATGATCAACTTTGTCTTAATCCGACCTCGTTTCTCCTATAATAATAACTGAGATCCCATGGTGGAGCTCGAAGAACGGACACCTGTATGCTACTTCGCAAACTTGACGTGATGGAATATGTAAATCGGGTATCATATAGTTTCAATAAATGAAAGGTATAAGAAATTTTTGTACTTGGATCAGTTAGAAAAATTATGTCAAGTAACGCACAAGATTTGTATTAAGCTTTTTGGCCAACTTTTAAACAAAAATCCAAAATTAGAAAATTCAGAATTAATACAAATAAATTCGTTTCACAATAATTATCACGGTAGCTATGCGCTCTAATGTCAAACAATTAAAAAAGACGCAAAAACGTCTCAGACACGAAGTTTTGTTATCGTTGACTTGGTGGTGACTTTATACTTCAAAATATCGAGTGATGATAGCCACATGTGTACCCCACCAGAAATCAGAAGTGCTGCAGAAATTGTTTCAACCGAGCTATTTCCCGAAAAATCGCGAGCAATGTATGAAGCCCAGTACAATGTGTTTATAAAGTGGTGTGAAGAAAAAGGAGTTTTATGATTCAAAGGTTGTGTATCGAGCGTTTTATTAAAAACGTTATCATCTTTCGAACAATTTTTTTTTTATAAATGTCTATAAAGATAATTTTGGCCGTGCGATAAAACTGTCACTTTACCACGTCCGTGCGTAAAATACCCAGGCGACTGTAAATACAGTCTTTCAATAGGTGTCAATTGTACGTTAATTTGACATTTACATGTCAGGAGGCCAAAAAAAAAACATTTACAAGATCAGCAGTATCATTAAATAGACATAAAAAAATGTCAAATGTCAAAAATCTTTGACAGATAAAACTTTTTTAACATTTTGTTACCTCCCGACATATAAATGTCAAATTAACGTACAATATTGAAAGACTGTATTTACAGTCGCCTGGGTATTTTACGCACGGCCGTGGCTTGGCCATGCGTAAAGTGACAATTTTACCGTACGGACAAAATTATCTTTATAGATATTTACAAAAAAAAAAAACTATTTGTAAGATGATAATATTTTAAAAACGTTCTATATACAACCTTTGAATCTTAGAACTCCTTTTTCTTAACATCACTTTATAAACACATTGAAGGGTAGAAGCACCGTTTGTAGCCATTGTACAGTCGAACAAAGTGAAAATGACGCCTCAATAAACCAGTGCCTGCTGGGATGCCGACCCTTCTAACCACAAGAAGGCAGGGTCGTAAATTATCGCATTACAAATTTGACGTAGTTTCAAGATAAATTCCTCTAGGAGCCAGTTTACAGAAAGCGAAATAAAAATTTAGTTCATAATTATTAAACTAATTCGAATTAAGTTGCCATTTATTGTGAATTGACAAACGTCAAGTTAAATGGAAAGATAATTTTATTAATGAAAAATTTAACAAACCATTTTTTGAAAAAAATTATGCATTAATGATGTACATACCTTTTGTGGCCATAATAAAACTTTTGTGGCCATAATAAACCTTTTTATAATTATTTAGTACAGGTACAAAAATTTTGCCAATAAAAGCCACAAATGACACTAAACAAAGTTACAATTTAGGATACAGCTTCCTTGTTTCCTCTTCTAATAGCCTCTACTTGAAAAATTTAGAAAATCATTTTTCCAACACAAATAAATAAAGTCAAAGTGCAAAATTTAAATTCGCTTAAGTCCGAAATTTTTATAGATAGATTTTTTTTAACATGATACAGGGTCACGAACGTGCGCGACTTTCCGGACATCCTGTATTTTATGATATAGGTGTGCCATGTGTAGGTATTTGATAACTAGGTACTGTTTTCTATAATAGAAGGTAGGCGAGGTTTGTACTTTCAAAGGCTTAGCAACGCCATTTGCGGGACCTGAAAAAAACTAAAAAGCCGAAATATCAACGTACTTTGTTGCTCCAAAAAAGTACGTTGGACTTTTATTTCACTGATTAAACTATTTTTTCAAGCCTGTTTCTAGTTTTATATTATACAGAGTCTTTCAGAACTTGTCAAGTGCTGATAACAATAAATCACAAAAAATGCAAACGAAGATTTTCTTTTGTTTCTACAGGGTGTCAGAACTCGAGGCCCAGAGAAAAATTTCAAATAAAATAAGATACCAGAAACATGGTAAAATATTATAACAAAATATCTGTCAAAAAAAACAGTGTTGTTCTTAAGTAATTTTTGACAATTTTTAATTTTGAAAAGGACCTTTTATCAGAGGCAACTAAAAGTGGAACGTTAATAAGACTCTAATAACAACAAAAATATAAAATGCAGATACTAAATTATTTAATACAGTGTGTCCCCGGATAGGTGAAACGACAATATTTGAAAAAAAAAGTTACTACATTTTGTAAAAGATTTACACAAGTTTAAGTTTGTTGTTGAACTTTGCAACGTTTTACTAAATAACTGAATTTACTTCAAATACCAAAACACTACACTTATTTTCATTTTCAGAGAATATAAACTCTTAACTTAAATATCAAACTATTAAGATTACCCAACATTTTTTTTTAACGTGATTGATCTATTGACACGTGAATCAGGGTGCCTTAACATCCCTAATTACGAATTTAATAAGAAAAATTCTCCATCACGTACAGATTTTAAGTTACAGGAAAATTGTTTTCTCAAATTTTATCGTAAAAATTGTTCATTTTAAATAGAAATTAATTAAATAGACGACGAAAGAAATTAATTTATTCACTAAACAAGAACAATGTTGAAAGATGTATAAGATTCTAATATAAATCTGCTGTAGATGAGTTTTTTGCAAAAGCTGACTTTCTTTTTAACTTCCCTTATCAGGAACCAGCAGTAGGTAATTCCCCATCATAGTTGGACCCCATCTCCCTTGGTACCTCTTTTCCATCGTCAATATATCCTGGTGGAACCTTTCCCCTTGCTCGTCACTAACGGCACCCAAATTTGGGGGAAAAAATTGAAATGAGAATGGAGAAAATGAATTTTAAGTGTTTCGTTTTTCGGCGATTTTGTCGAACATACTTACATATGATATCTTAAAATGACTAACTTTAAAATCTGACGTGCTATGGAATTTTCTTTATCATTTTTGTATCTAGCACATAGAATTGGACAAAAAATAACTGTTTTCTTCTGTCACAAAACGCTTGGCTAGTGTAACAAATTTTTATTATAAACTTATATTTAGTCGACTCCATTCAGCAATTCCATTCAGTAATTTCCATTTAGGCGCGTATTACCAGGAACAACATTCGTGAAATAAAACAAATGATTGTGTTACCATTAATTGAATAAGTTTTTGAGAAAAAACCTCTTAATATGTGTTTGAAAAGAAAAAAATAAAACCAATTTATTCAATACATTGCAGTCATTGCACACCGGCTTGGCTCAGCCCTGTGTAGTTGCTTCGCACGTGACGTCATGGCTCCGTAGCATACCGGTATAAGTGTATCGTGGTAAAAGTACAAAAATTAGACAAAGTTAAAAATTAGCACACAGCTTCCTTGTGTCCTCTTCTACTAGCCTGTATCAAAAAAAATTGGAAAATTAGTTTTCCAACAGAAATACATAGAGTCAAAGTTCAAAAACTTTCATAACTTTGAAATATTTATTTGAAATATTAAAAAAAAATACTTTTTTAACATTTTTTCCATGTTGCTGGTATTTTACCTTACCTTGCGAGACATTAAAATTTGCCCATCCCCAAAAGATTGTTTGTGATCTGACTACAAAATACTTTCGGCTACTAGGTTTCAAAAATAATCTTCTATGTCCTACAAACGTTGACATATCAAAACCATTAAAAAAACATGAAAATAAAAATCAACTTATATTTTTTTGTTTACTTACAGAAAGTAGTGCTGAAGGAATACGAGCTGCTGCGATCAAGATTTTGCAGACGACCAGAGAGGTAGGCATATCTAATGTTAACAAAACCATGTTTTCGAAATTCAACTTGCTGCGAAATAACGGGATGTCTGCAAATTTATGATTTACGGGTTGCATACTTTATAACATCTCTTTCACGGCGACATGCCATCGAACTGTCCCAGAATCCCGCGTCCTATTCTACTCACCCACATCAACGTCTTCCTTGTTCACTATTTTTCGTGAATATCTATGGTGAATAGGCACTTTTCATTCGTCTTTCAACATTTTTTTTCTACTTTTTTTGTATACCTAGGGAAATTTTGCATAACACGCACTTAGATAGATAATTACTTTTTTCATTTTGCGTTAGAATAAGTCTATTCCATCATCCAAATGACGTTATTTGAGTGCTTTAATAAGTCGTTGGCGTTAATTTAATTTTAGTGACGTACTTTCTTCACTATTCATTTTCAAATGTGAAAGTAAGATTTATTTTTATTTTTCCCTAGCGCCTAAAATTATTCCACATAAATGTCGTCAACCGTCGCAAAATTCTCTAGAAAAAAAATTAAAATTTTCGTCTTTTAATTTATAAAATGATATAAAGCGGCAAAATAGAAAAATAGTATATTATAATACTAGTTTATAAGCAAGCCTTTAAAACACGTACGACGGGTTTAAGATCGTAAGTGCTTATAAACAAGTGTTATACGCTATTTTTTATTATACCTTCCCATTTACGATCTTTTATGAACATTGAAAAAAATGTGAATTTACACAATAAAATTATCAAAGGTTGTTTGTGAATCGTTTTCGTAGAGACGGTTACTAGTTTACGTTGTTAAGCACATTTTTTCACGTTGTAATTGGTCCAGACATTTCACTATTTCTTGTTACCTAGACAACTTTAAAATTTYAGCGTGCTATAAAGGCCAAATTACGCACGCTGCAGCGTGTTTTATTTTAAGATTATGATGCAGGTATAATAAAAAATAGTTTAAAGCACTTGTTGCAGAAGGTTCTTCAAGCACT
>NW_025401069.1:93805-187618 GCF_015345945.1 Tribolium madens
TAAAGCACTTGTTGCAGAAGGTTCTTCAAGCACTCATTTGTTCCTCAACTCGCCGCTACGCGGCTCATTTCGGAATTTCAAATTTGTGCTTGAATAGATAGATACCTTGTAACTTTAATATACTATTCTAGAATAGCCTTGTGTGTCATTTTCCGCCACTATAAATAAATGTTTTCTTTGCTAAAGATCGTTATACTTCTTACTTGTAATAATTCTTTTTTGTCCTGTTTGGAGTTCTCTACCCTCCTTATGACGGTTTCAGGACTGGACCACCTACACATAGTTTTGAACTTTTTCTTTGTTTTCTTACAAGAACGAAGAGCTTCACCTTACCTTAATCATAAACTCAACATCCTGATGCATCGCATCGAAACGTTTTTTATCGTACTCCTGCCTTTTTCTTATATTTTTGTCGCTTGATACTACATTGTTAAAAGTTTTTCGCAAAGTCCGATGATGTTTTCATTTCCCAGTTGAGTTTTCATTAGATTGGCGTGTTTGGGCAGTGTAGGCAGCCACTCACAGAGGCCACAGACCACAAGGTATGGTGGGTATGCTGTTGTTCTTGCTTGGACACTTGTATTATAGTCGTTGGCTTGACTTACCAATTCCTTTGATCTGTCCCCCTAAAAACTGCCAGCATTTCTGTCAGCATTTGATTATATTTCTTAAGGTCTTTTGTTTGAGGGTGATATGCCATTGAAAACAGATTTTCCGCTGTCTCCATCAAATCTATTATTTTTGTCACTATTAGGCTTCGAAAAACAGTTTCTCTATCGCTTACAAAACTCGGAATGTCCCAAAGAGCGTAATTACGTTTTCAAAAATGAAATTTGCGAAACTTTTTTTATGGACTAAAAAGCGATAACTTTGTGCACAAACAATTATCAGGGTTACACGTGTCAATTCAGTCAGTCGTTAATGCGCTTTCGGGCGAATTGTGCACATCGGTTTCAAATCAAATTGTAAATCAAGTTATTATGGCCAACTATTCAAACGCCGAATTGACTAGTGTACGGGCATCACTTCCAAGACCGATTTTCACTAAATGTTTGGGCAGCGATCATTGAAATCATCTAATTGGACCCCACATTTTACCTCAACGTTTAACTGGTGTTGTTAAATTGGATTTTTTTAAAAATGTTTTGGCTGATCTGGTGGAAGACGTGCCCTTGGCGACACGGAGGAACATGCGATTGATGGAGCTCCACCAGATTATGCCAAAGTCGTCACCAATGGATTGAACAATCATTTTCCCTATGGATGGATTAGTCGCCAATGGCCGCTAATGGTCATAGATTTAAATACGTTTTTTTTTTGGGGGGGGGAATACATGAAACAATTAGAGAATTAGTATCCGCAGCTCAAATTAACACCTTCGAAGGGCTGTGTGTGCGAACTATAGCTTCTCTAGGCCCAAAAGTACAAGAAATGTGCATTGCCCACCAAGGACCACATTTAGAGCAATTTTTTATAATAGCAAGTATTGAGCCACTAACATTGACACTGATCTATCTTAACGTAGCAAACATTTTTTTGTCTTACGCTGTTTCACAGTTTTTTTTTTCTTATGAATGAGTGTATATCGTATTATGACATAGGCGGAGACAAGTTTTCAGCCTCAACTTATTTTTAATTTTAACTCAGAAATGACACGTTTTTAGCAAAAGTTGGAAATAGAAAAATTGTTTTTCTTGACGAGTTCTATTAATGGTTAAAATATTTGCTCGCAATCCGCGAACATCCTGCATAACGACGCACCGATTCCGTACACACGATTACCATTGTGTTTCCCTGTTTCAATCTCGGAAATGAATCCATGAGATCTACTGACATCCTGCACCATATTTGCACTACTGGTATGGATAACAGGCAGCCGATCGGGTTTCTTAAAGTTTTCTTCTTTTTTTTTTTATTGACAATCTGGGAAACCTTTCTGAAATTTTACCACTTTCTTCGTTAGATTCGTCCAATAAACTCTCTCTCGTATCTTGTTCAAGTTCTTAGCCACACCCAAATGCCCGCTAAGTAGGTCGCTGCGATTATTGTCTCAAATTTCGTTTGGTATGACCACCAGATTCTCTAGTCTTTTAGTTCTCACATTTTTCTTGTTCAGTACTATGTCTCCGGATAGGTGAATTTTCACTGATTTGGGGTTTCACTGATTTGGTTGGTTAAAGCTAATCTTAGTTTTGAAAAATCAATATGCCTTGGAAAAAAAAAACTATTTTTCTGGGAAAGTGCCTTTTATGTGGCAATACAACAAAAATTATTATTAGTTATTTATTGTAAGAGTGTGTTAAGTAGCGTTTTATTCACGCTAATTTCGGTTAATTTTCTCAGGTGGATAAAACGCGACTAACACACGACTGCAATAACGCCAAATGTGCTTTCGGTTAAACGTAGTAAGCTGTTACGCGGTGCGCTGGTTACTAACAGTGGAATAAAGTTACTTTATTCCACTAGTGGATAAAGTGGTACTTTATACGCATCTAAAGTGTGGAATAAAGATTTTTAATAGAGTGATTGTGGATAAAAGTTGTTTAGAATCAACATATAGTCCTTTATATTGAATTTAAAAATTATCGGCCAACTATTTTTAATTTTTTTTTGAGATAATTGCTTTTTATCAACAGAAACGTCAAAAAATTTTTTTAGTAATAATCTAAATATATTTTTTTTTTTGTAATTGTTGAGGTTTTGAATGAAGTTGTGGAATTTAGTTAGTAAAAAGCTTTATTTACAGCAGCGTACAACTATGTTCTACAAATTATTCAAACAGATTAATCTTAAAAACTAAAAACTGATCCAATCATGATTCACACATATACGTCTTAACTTTTCTAGGACTATAACAATTAAACAAAGAAAACTATAAAGTTTATTGTTATTTTTTTTTTCTTAATTAGTTGCCGAAACTAATCTAATAACACTAGCCAACAAGCATTTTGTGACTGAGAAGAAAACAGTTATTTTTTGTTCAATTCTATGTGGTAAACTCAAAAATGTTAAAGAAAATTCCATACCACGTCAAATTTTAAAGTTAGGCATTTTAAGATATCATATGTAAGAATGTTCGACAAAATCGCCAAAAAACGAAACACTTAATAGTTATTTATTATACAAGCGGATAAAGTGGCCGTTTAATGAGCCGTTCGTTTAACCGCGCAAGCTGCGCAGCAGCGCGCGCGTTAATAACAGCGATTTCGATTTTGCCTTATATGTAAACCTTTCGATTTTAAAGATGAAAATATCAGTCATCAAATCGTCAGACATTTACAAATTTCATGATTATCCTGATTCCTATGCAGCGACCATGACAACGACTTGTTTTTTTATATTATTTTATAGACACTCTTAATTTTAAACAATTTTAAAATCCTCACATTTAGTCATAACTACAATACAGGGTGTTCAAAAAATCGCTCACTTCCGTGACACTGTGTCATCGGGCGGTGCCCTAGACAACAAGAAAAATGTTAAAAAAATCTATCTCTAAAAATTCCGAAGTTGTGAGAATTTAAATTTTGCACTATGACTCTATTTATTTCTGTTGGAAAAATAATTTTCCAAGTTTTTTTGCTACAGGCTATTAGAAGCGGAAACAAAGAAGCTGTATCCTAAATTGTAATTCTGTTTAGTGTCATTTGTGGCTTTTATTGTCAAAATTTTTGTACCTTTACTAAATAATTATAAAAAAAACATACAAAATCATCAATATCATTAAATAGACATAAAAAATGTCAAATGTCAAAAAATAATTGTCAAAACTTTTTGACAGATAGAATTTTTTAAACATTTTTTCAGTACTCTGGGGATTACCCAATTACTCTCTTTCAAGGAAGTGCGCGATTTTTTGAACACCCTGTAACTAATAAAATACTCAATTAACAAATTCATTGTTATTGATCAGTCCCAATATAGCTCGCAAATCCAAAAATCTTGATCGCAAAGACACTTTTTTCACTTGGGATAAACTCCAGCTTAATTACGCCCTTCTTGTAAAGATCACGCACGAAATGATACCGTACATCAATATGCTTTGAACGTTGATGAAATTCTGAATTTTTCACAAGTTTTATGGCACTTTGATTATCAACAAACAACGTATTTTTACCGACACTGGCATGAATGTCTTTTAGTAATCGCGATACCCACACATATTCGTTAGCAGCTGCAGCAATGCTGACGTATTCAGCTTCAGTTGTTAATTGTGCGATGCACTGCTGTTATTTACTTTGCCACGAAACAGTAGCACTACCGAATTTGCACACAATCCCTGTTGTTGATTTTCACCAGAGCAAAATCTGCGTCAGAAAACATGGTCATTAAATTTGCGATAATATAAACCAAAGTCTTTAGTACCATTTAAATCTCGTTTCACCAATTTCCAGTCCCCATTAGTCGGCTTTTCCAAGGCTCTTGCAGCTTTGTTTACCGCGAACGCGATGTCAGGTCGCGAAATAACTTGCAAATACATCAAGTTTCCGACAGCTTCTCGATATGGCACATTTTCTATTGAATTATCCGAGTTGTGCGAATACTTTCGTTTGGGGTTGACACTGGTTTAGAGTCCAACATTTCGAACGTTGTAACACGTTTCGCGTATAACTACCTTGATTAATGAAAATCGAGCCATCTTCAAGCAAACGTAATCCCATTTCTAAAAATATGGAAACTGGAACGGTTGTAATATTTTTAAATTCTTTATCGAGCAATTCGAGGAGTTTATTAGCCTCCAAGGTCGTTGTAGCACATATGAGTCTGTCATCTACATACATAGCATTCACTTCCGAATATTTCAAAAATATTTTAAATATTTAGGAGTCGTCCTTTTGAAAAGCCAAAGTTTTTCCGGCGTTCTCTCTTCAATTTTTGTTTTACCCGAACGATTCACGATATGAACGGCTGTATTCACGGCTTCTGTCCACAAAAATTTTGGAATAAGGGGGTTTTCCGTGAAGCATTGAACGTGCTGCTTCTACACCAATTCTATTTTCACGTTCTGTTGTTCCATTTTGTTCTGGCGAATAGGGTACTGTAATGGTCAATGTTATTCCCATTTTCCCATACATTGATCGCATATCATGATTATCATATTCTTTTCCGCCATCACATTTCAATTCTTGAATGTGCTTCCCAAATCTTGTTTTACTTCATTACAGGAAAATTCAAATTTATCCTTGACTTCACTTTTCTACTTCATAAAATATAGAACACGATAACTGCTGAAGTCATCCTTGAAAAACACGTAATACCGATTTTTGCCCAACGATTCTTCCGGCAACGGCCCCCAACCGTCTGAATGAATAAGTTTACGCGCACGATCACTACGCGAATGAAAACTTTGACGATGATGTTTACCATAAACACATCCCTGCATTATCCGTTGATTCAAGTCGAATATTAGCCCTGCTTAAACAATCTTGCACATGACGTTTGTTCTGATGTGCAAGTCTTTCATGCCAAACTTGTAAAGACTCCACTTTATTCAGACAAAACACGATTTTTCAGGCTTCAGTCAGTACGCGAAGCTTCATTTTCTACAGATTTCCTTTTTTCACTCCGATCGCAACAATTTTACCATTGTTTGAAAATTTAAAATTTTGTCCTACATTTTTAATGACAAACTCCAAACCCCTTTTGGCTGTGACTTTCACGGAAAACGTTATGTTTCATCTCCGGTGTGAATAAAACGTCTTTCAAAATTCCTGGAAGCCACTTTCTTAACGAAAGTCTCAATGCCTATGTTACCTTTCCCGAGTGCTCCAACTTTCTCACCATTTCCCACTGTGATTAATTCTGGCTGAGAAAGCATTACAGAACTTTTCAACCACTCTTTCTTCATACACATGTGATCAAATGACCCGGAATCGACAATCCAGTCATCACTTCCTGAACTACTTATTTTATTACTGATAAAAGCTTAAGGTTCCCGACGCGACGAGAAATTCCCACGAGTGTTATTTTTAGACTGTGTACAGGATGCTGCATTTTGGATGTCCGAATAGGGAATCTCCGAAACTAAGAGGTTTAGCCAAAAACGAGTGATACATTCTGGGGCTCATTTTTTGAGAAAATAATATTGGTTAAAACCGTATCCCGCTATCGTCTTTTGTTTTCGACTTACAAACAAAAATTGACATTTTTGCGAAATCTAAAAAAAATCATATCTTCGACACAGATTTGAAATAAAGACATTATGCAGGCACTTTTTTATGTAGAATTTAATAATGTAGTTAACAATTTTTTTCAGTTGTTTGTTTAGCCGTAATAAGATAATAGTACATTATAACCCAAGGTGGCGAAGACTATTATTATTGACCGAGCACCAAGATTATTACGCGAGGGGCTTCGCCCCGTGCGGAATAAGGTTCGAGGCCTATAAATGTCTTCGCCACCGTGGTGTATATACTATTTTTTCCACTACTAGTCAAATTTAAGGCAAAAGATAAAAAATAATTTTTTTCTTGTAAAAATCAAGTAGCACAGGAATGCAAATTCACCTTTCCACTAATAAAACAAAAAATCAAGTAGTCTGATGCAGATTGACAGTTCCACAAATAAAACTTATTTTCACACGTTTGTAATTGTCGTGTTTGAGTTTTTTTTTTTGAATATGGATAATATGTTAGAAATTAATTATACACTGCCTGAAATGCGGGAAGCTGCAGAGCAGTTAAACGACGACCTACTGCCCTTTCACTGGTCATAGCATAGAACTGCCACTATTTTAGCGGCTAGTGGCGGTAACACACTACAACTAAAACAACATGGGCGTTGGAAATCTGCAACGGTAGCAGAAGGTTACATTGAGGAGTCACTGGTAAACTGAAAACTGATCCAATCATGATTCACACATATACGTCTTAACCTTCCTAGAACTATAAAAATCAAACAAACAAAACTATAAAGTTTATTGTTATTTTTCTTTTTTTAATTAGTTGCCGAAACTAATCTAATTATTCGCAAAAGTAATAAAAGAACTGTTAAAAATAAAATTCTTTGATTTGTGAATTAATAAACAAAAAAGAAGTAAAAATCATAGTTGGCCGGTGATTTTGAAATTTGGTATACAGTTTAGATGTTGTTTCTAAACTTTTCTTAATAACTTTTTGTCGTATTTGCCACACAAAAGGCGCTGTACTCTAAGAAAAATAGCCTTTTTGAAAATTTTTAAGGCATAAGTACTTGATTTTTCAAAACTAAAATTATGTTAGAAATTAGTCTTTAACCAAGCAATGAAAATTTAAAGCGAGAATTGCTAATTTTTTATAAGACTCGTTTTACCTGTATATTTACCTGTATAATATACCATCCTTAATCGTGGATTAAACTTCTGGAATACTGGGGTAGTTATCATTTTTTCTTTAAACGTCTTGAACGTCAGCTCCTCTTTGTACCCCCACTTCCACCTCCTCTCTTTAATTGTTGCTTGATGCAAGGGCTGAGTAATCACTAGTAAATTAAATTTTATGAAGTTAGTTACACACCCCAAGAAAACTTTTGACTTTACAATTCCCTCTATTTTTTTCGTCTACTTTAATTTCCTCTACCCCTACTTTAAATCTTAGGTTTACCTCTTACTTCATGTATATAGGATGCTCCAGAACTCGCGCCCCAGAGAAAATTTTCAAGTAAAGTAAGATACCAGGAACATACAAAAATTGTTTAAAAAATTCTATCTGTCAAAAAATTTTGACATTTATTTTTTGACATTTTACATTTTTTATTTCTATTTAATGATACTGATGATTTTGTACATGTTTTTTTACAATTATTTAGTAAAGGGACAAAAAAAAATTCCAATAAAAGCCACAAATAACATTGAACAGAGTTACAATTTAGGAGACAGCTTCCTTATTTCCTCTTTTAATAGCCTATAGCAAAAAAAACTTGGAAAATTATTTTTCCAACAGAAATAAATAGAGTCAAAGTGCAAACTTTAAACCCTCATAACTTCGAATTTTTTATAGATAACATTTTTTTAACATTTTTTCCATGTTCCTGGTATCTTACCTTATATGACATTTTTCTCTGGGGCGCGAGTTCTGGCGCACCCTGTATGTCGTAGGCATTGGGCGTAATGCGTCATTCCGCGGAAAGCCTAGTCTTTAGCCGTACTGCCGGCAGACTCTGTAATCAAATGAATATTCCTTTGTTTGACTGAAATTTTACGTCATTTCAGGGATTGCCTACTTAATTCTCGTCAAACAAAGTAACCGGTTAAACCACTACATGTTACAGCGTTTGATGAAAGTGTATTTAGTCATTTGCTGAAAAGTCTTGAAATGTTTGATACTTTCTGTAGGAATGTAAATTTTTGGTAGAAGAAAAGAAAAGAAAAAACAACTAAAATATTTTTATTGTAGCAAAATATTTGTTTCGTTTATTTGGAATAATGTAAACATATAATATTATAAAATCATACAAAAAACGGTAAGTACATGACGACCTAAACAACASTTAAAAATGTATTTTTTGCCTTCAGGTAAATTAAACAAAAATAAAAATATATTCTTTAGAAATATCTTTTGCAGCCTAAAATGTGAACAATTGAAATAAAGGTGTATTTTGAGGTTAGAAGTCATTACTTCATAATTCCACGGTTTTTTGGCATCTTTGTTTTTCAAATAATATTCATTTAATTTGTCATAAAACAAACTTTTATGATTATCCATTTTCAATAAGAAAAGTCCAACAATTACTAAATGTTACGGCCCGAATTATTACACAATAAAATTTCAAGCTTTCAGCAAATGACTAAATACACTTCGTCAAACGCTGTAACATATAATGTTTTAACCGGTTACTTTGTTTGACGAGAATTAAGTAGGCAATCCCTGAAATGACGTAAAATTTCAGTCAAACAAAGGAATATTCATTTGATTACAGCGTCTGCCGGCAGTACGGCCAATGACTAGGCTTTCCGCGGAATGACGCATTACGCCCAATGACTACGACATACAGGCTGTCCCAACGGTCCGAAAAAGCTCTATAACTTGTTTATTTTAAGAGATATTGACTTTTTCTTTTTTTTAGATTATAGCTGCGTTTTTGATGCACATTTTAAAAATATTGCGGTTTATATACAGGCTGTCCCAATATTAAAAAAACACTAAAGATATATTTTTTTAAATGGAATCTCCTTAGTTTGATTTTATTTTTGGATTCTACGCTAAATTACAAATAACTTTTATAGAGGTTGTTTTCATTTATCTGTTATTAATTTTGATTTGTATCGCTTTTTTACCAGAATTTTTAAATGCAGGGGTCTGTCTAAAAATTCGTAACTTCTAAATGTTTGCACACAAGTTAAAGTAAGTAACGCCGTTTGATTCCTAAACGTTTGCCGCATCTTTTAAGTGTTTACTCAACAACCTACTCAGTGGCATGTGCCTACTGCGATTTTTTAAACATGACAAATTAAAAATGTCAAAAACTCATTTTTTTCAAATGGCACCTACTATTTATTATTGTACCAATCGAAAGATCTTTTGACAAGCTTTCCATCGATATAAGGTTTGTTTAGTCTAGTGTAAAATTCTAAGTTGCTATCTTAAATTAACTAAATTTCGATAAACTTTTCTGTTTCGAACAATAAAAATCGAGTGGGCCTTATGCACAAAAAAATTTGCACAGAAAATTACCAAAAGTATGGAATTGGAAATTCTTTGCTGCAAGAAAATGTACAATGTTGTGCACAATTGAGTTACAGAGAAAATGAGGCAAAATCTAACATATCGCAAAGCAGTATTAACACAATTTAGTAGAAAGATGCTCAAAAATATTACCATTTTCTTCAATACAAGTATGCAGTCTTCGTCTAAAAGATAGTCTAACACGACTTAGCATATCTGCATGTATTAAATGGAATGTATCGCGTATTCTTTGTTTCATATCCTCCCTCCGTAGTTGTTGGTCTCAGTTTATATAACATTTTTATACAATTTTTTAAATGCAGCACTTTGCGGCAGTCTTGCATTTGGGTATTTTTATTTGTAGACTCTTTGAGCCAATAAAATATTACGATCCGCTTCACCAAGACTGTATACCATGTTAATGAGTTCTTGACGAGTAAAATTCATTTTGGGACTTATAATCTTCACAATGAAATTGACAGATTGTAGCAATGACAGAAGCCCACTCGATTTTTATTGTCCAAAACAGAAAAGTTTATCGAAATTTAGTTAATTTAGGATAGCAACTTAGAATTTTACACTAGACTAAACAAACCTTATATTGATGGAAAGCTTGTCAAAAGACCTTTTAATTGGTACAATAATAAATAGAGGGTGCCATTTGAAAAAAATAAGTTTTTGACATTTTTAATTTGTCATGTTTAAAAAATCGCAGTAGGCACATGCCACTGAGCAGGTTGTTGAGTAAACACTTAAAAGATGCGGCAAACCTTCAGGAATCAAACGGCGTTACGTACTTTAACTTGTGTGCAAGTATTGAACAGGTAAGAATTTTTAGAGAGACCCCTGCATTTAAAAAATTCTGGTAAAAAAGCGCCACAAATCAAAATTGATAACAGATAAATGAAAACAACCTCTATAAAAGTTATTTGTAATTTAGCGTAGAATCCAAAAATAAAATCAAACTGAGTAGATTCTATTTAAAAAACCATAACTTTAGTAATATTGGGACACCTGTATATAAACCGCAATATTTTTAAAATGTGCATAAAAAACGCAGCTATAATCTAAAAAAAAAGAAAAAGTCAGTATCTCTTAAAATAAACAAGTTATAGAGCTTTTTCGGACCGTTGGGACAGCCTGTATACACATTTATCTGGTTGTAGAGTTAATCCCGCTTTAATTCGTTGAAGGATCTTCTGTAACGTTTCTATCTGTCCCTCAATCGTATTTAAAAATATAATGATGTCATCTCTAAGTATATCAGGATTTTCTTTTATTTTTTGTCTGCGAATAACTTGTCCATCCACCTGAAATGTCCCCAAGGCGTTGCAAAGTCCAAATAGCATTACTCGGAATTAGTACTGGTTCTGACTCTGCGCTACAAATGCCGTATATTTCTTACATATACAGGGTGCGCCAGAACTCGCGCCCCAGAGAAAAATGCCATATAAGGTAAGATACCAGGAACATGGAAAAAATATTAAAAAAATTTTATCTATAAAAATTTCGAAGTTATGAGGGTTTAAAGTTTGCACTTTGACTCTATTTATTTCTGTTGCAAAAATAATTTTTCAAGTTTTTTTGCTATAGGCTATTAAAAGAGGAAACAAGGAAGCTGTATCCTAAATTGTAACTCTGTTCAATGTTATTTGTGGCTTTTATTGGCAAAATTTTTGTTCCTTTACTAAATAATTGTAAAAAAATATATACAAGATCATCAGTAACCTTAAATAGATATAAAAAAATGTCAAATGTCAAAAAATATATGTCAAAATTTTTTGACAGATAGAATTTTTTAAACATTTTTTTCATGTTCCTGGTATCTTACCTTACTTGAAAATTTTCTCTGGGGCGCGAGTTCTGGCGCACCCTGTATTTCTCTCGGTAGCAGAAATTTTTCGTTTGCGATTATTTTTGAACTCTCTATTTTTTTCTAGTGTCAATTGTCAGTTGTTTGCAAATTTATCCCTATTTTACCTCCGGGTTGAAAAATGTAATCCTGTGCGGCCACTAGCTTTGCGACGACCTTCGCACATACATTCCATTTTCGAGTGTACTTGACCTAGATGCTGACGTCATTGGTAGAATAAAGTCTTCTTGAGGTAATAATCCGGTCAACATAAACATTTCAAATAACGAAAATTCCGACAGAGCTAAATTTTGGTGAAGACCTTGGGTACACCATTAGGAATAAAATGTTAAAAGTCCCCATTGATCCCATGTGTGCTTAAAAAGTTATTCGGGGTCAAAGGTCAAAAGTTTTTTAGATTTTTTTTCGAAAACGGTAAGTTTTATCAAAAAAGTAGCCCAGACAAAAATTATAGATTTTAAAAGTATTTACAAAAATGGTCCTTATACTTTTTTTCTAAGAATCACCATTCTTGAGATATTGCGATTCTAAAAGTTGAGGGAGTCACGTTTTACATGATATGCACATAAAAAGTGCGCCAGAACTCGCGCCCCAAAGAAAAATGCTATGTACGGTAAGGTACCAGGAACATGGAAAAAAAATTTCTCTCTAAAAAAATTTCGTTATGAGAGTTTAAATTTTGCAATTTAACTCTATTTATTTCTGTTTGAAAACTAATTTTCCAAGTTTTTTTTGCTATAGGCTATTAGAAACAGAAACAAGGAATCTGTATTCTAAACTGTAACTCTGTTTAATCTTATTTGTGACTTTTATTGATAAAATTTTTGTACCTTTAGTAAGTAATTATAAAAAAATATATACAAGATCATCAGTGTCATAATAGACATAAAAAATGTCAAATGTCAAAAAATAAATGTCAAATTTATTTGACAGATGGAATTTTTTAAACATTTTTTCCATGTTCATAGTATCTTATCTTACTTGCGAGGGGAGCGAGTTCTGACACGCCACGTATAAACATAGTCAGGCACTTAATACAAGTAAAAATGCCTATTTGTGTCTGTTATATGTATGTCGTAGGCTAATTACAAATTCAGTCGATTTATAAAACGCCTAGTCATTTTGTAAACGACTGGGCAAATTGTAAAAAAAAAATTTGTTAGGTGCCAAGTGTGGTGATTGTGGGGGGCCATGTGATGCGGCCATATCTCCCGCTCCACTTTGGTGTACAGAGCACACAAATGTCATTAGCTTTTTAAAGCTGCGCTTTAAATTTCAAATCTGACACTTGACAAACTTGACACAAAATCTTCGTTTTCAATATTTTAATATCTAGTACCCTCTAAAAGCTTGAAATGTTGGTCGCCTACCCTATGAAATTGACCCGGTTTTTTTTTTAAATAGGGTTATGTATACTAATAAAAAGAATGTCCCTGTATATTCCATTTCCAAAATCGGTTTTTGCATCCAGACCCTCGGAACGAATATACATACAATAAGAGACATTCAGCAAAGTAGCTGACCTCTGGTGGCAGGCTAGAAACTATCCAAATGGGGAAAACATATTTTGACAATATCAGTTTTCCATTTTTGTCAATTTGACAAGTCAATGTAAATATGAGTACTTGTAAGCGTTTTTGCTACGTACAACCTCATTGCAAAAACTATGTGGGAGCGTCTATTTCGATGCATTACTTTCTAAAATGGAGATTTTAACTTTTGGTATTGTTATTTTAAATAAAAAAATACTTTTAAAAAACGTTAGGTGACAGATTAAATAAAACTTTGAAGTTGTCACAAAATTCCGTCAAAATCCCGCCAAAACGTCGGCGTGCCGTCGTCTAAGCTACGCGGCAAAATTAGTAAATGAGACATCTGGCACATCAACTGTAAACTATTCAAATGGGGAAAACATTAATGGTTTAGTGCATCTATTGGTGGCTGATTTTCTCCTATTGTGTTACATTACAGTACATTACAAACGAGTTGGTAAATATGGCATCACCCCGAGTGCACATTTAGGTATTTAGGCGCCAGCACAAGAGGTAATGCTATTACCACCGAGTTTTGTATGCTATTTATTCACATTCACATCATTTTTTAGTCACAAATTTGAATAATTTTTGACATTTTAAAAATGTCAAAGAAAATATTGAAATAATATGGAATATGATATTAAAATTGTTGAAATGGAGCAGTGTACCTACTCCACCAGAAGTAAGAAAACCTGCTACAGAAGCAATTGAATACTAATTTAGTGAAATATTATGCGTAACTTACCAATTTGAAAGAAAAAAATTTCTTTATTTTTGTAATTTTAACGTTGGCAAACCTGCATAAGAGATAAAATGATACTACTGTTCATGGGAATTAATGATGTGTTTCCCAACCTTTAAAAGGTTAGTAATCGCCATATTACATTAGTGATTGTGAATAAAATACCATACAATAGTACGTAAAAAAATTGAATACACTATATTAGAAAATTTGATTTTTATTCACACCGTTGGATAGTGTTTTAAAAACTGTCAAAATGTTTAGGAGCTATTGCGTTTTTCCAAAATTTACGTTTAAAGTGGCAAAAGTTTGTCGAAAATTAATGATTAAAATATTTCTATTATATTATTGACATCGAATAATCAACAAATTTGCAGGTCATCAGATGGCAACCAAATCAAGTCAATAACACACTGAAAGCACAACAGAACATTGTTTTCTTTAATAGAGTTCCAAAAGTTGGTTCGCAAACATTAATGGAATTAATAAGAAGATTAAGCATAAGAAATAATTTTGGATTTCATCAAGATAGGGTTCAAAGGGTGGAAACAATTAGGCTCTCCCCTGAAGATCAAGCAGTGCTGTCATCTTTGGTATCTAGTTATGAACCTCCAGGAGTTTATATCAAGCATGTTTGCTTTACTAATATATCAAGGTAATAAATACCAATAAAAAAATTATTAAATTAAATGTGTATTGTGTTTTTCAGGTTTGGATTTCCTGAACCAATTTATATAAATCTTGTACGCGATCCAGTGGAACGTGTGATTTCTTGGTACTATTATGTCAGAGCTCCATGGTACTATGTCGAAAGAAAAATTGCTTTTCCTGACATTCCTCTTCCAGATCCTAAATGGCTAAAAAAGGTAATAGATACGCTAGTTAAAAGTATGTATGTACATAACACGATCCAAAAACACAAACTGTCGTAAGTTGTGAAGTGTTAACAATAAGACGGATGAGCTTACAGCAACTTTATTATTTAATAAAACAATGTGTACAGAATCATAACCTAGGTATTGTAATATTTTGAGGTTAGAAACAATGTAATTGATATTTCAACGACTGGATTGAACCTTTTATGATTAAGGCTCGATTATATGCAAAATGCATATTTGTTATTAAGAGGTATATCAACAAAATTGTAAGTTTTCTATGCATATCTAATGTTTTTTGATTAAAATAAGCCAATTAAAAAATGCATATTTTGACAACTTATATTTTAGAAAATAATGCATATTTGTGCATATTTTCTTCAAATCACAAAATTTTTAAATTTATTTTACACAGGGTGAATATGAAGTTTAGAACCAAACGGTTTTTTTTAATTATTTGCCTCTGGAAAATAATAATATAAAATAAAATAATATAAAAAATCTGATCGTATTTTCAAAACGAAATTTTTTTTTGCTTTGAATTATGCGATTTTTTTTTGTCAAAATTGTAATTTATGTATTTTTTTTAAATTAATAAAAAGTAGATAGTCTCTAACACAGTTGTTTTTGGGAGAGTATACAAAACATTTTTTTAGTGGCTTGTCATTTAAAAAAATAAAATTTTTGTAGAACTCAAATACAAAAACAAAAAATTCGAAAAATTTTATTTTTGATAAAACATTTAATTTATCAAATAATTTTTTTTTAAAAACCATAGTTTAATAAATAGTTTGGTTCCCTACTTTTTATTCACTTGGTATAAAACGAATAAATCCTTCTATGTGGATAAGTAGTTGCCTGCAAATGAATTTTAGCAAAATTGTTAAAGTGATGTAATAGTAACTTTATTTTGACGGTAACATGTGATCTGAAAAGTACAGATTTCTTAGAAAGGCTTAATTACCAGGTTATTAAAATGGCTTGTCTGAGGCAAAACCAATTTATACATATACAGGCTGTATTATGAAAAACGCCCTAAGCCATAACTCCATTATTTTTAAAGTTATGGCAATACTTCTTAGAACAAAGTTGAACATTTTTTGTCATCTATCGTTTGGGATAGATACTAAATTAATGTTGTTTTCTGTTTCATCGGAAATGACATCAACTTTATTTTTTTTAATGGAACACCTTGTATGTTTTACCAGTTTTGGATTCTTTGTTAAATTGTCTTTTTAGTACCAGATGCCTAAAACCAACCGTTCGTGAGATATGCGGCAATTAAAAATTTATTAAAGTAGGCAGTAGAAAACAATAATATCAAGTAATGTTGACAAATATTATTACTTTGCATTTTCTCTTACTATTTTTATACTTTTTGGTGTTAAGCATGGCTGATAATATGTTAACAGACATGATTCAAGAATATTTTAAATGCAATAAAAATAGTAGGGGACACCAAGGCCTTTACACTGGGCGGTTTCCAATAAGAAAAGTTTCAATTCGTCGACTTGAAGAAAATTTGAGGATGTTTGAAGTTTTTAGAAAACCCAAATTAGAACAGTTGCCTGTGATGATCCAACGTTACTTGCAATTTCTTGAGTTCATGTTCTTGCATTTTCTTCAACACCCATTTAATTCTGTATCTTTTTGAAATTGGCGATGTTCTAATTTGGGTTTTCTAAAAGCCCAAAACATCCTCAAATTTTCTTTAAGTCAGAAACCACCCAGTGTAAAAGCGTCGTGCTTTCCCACAATTTTTATTTCATTCAAAATATTCTTGAATCCTGTCTATCAATACATTATTATCCATGATATGATTAACACCAAAAAGTATAAAAACAGTAAAAGAAAATGCAAAGAAATAATTTTTGTCAACATTACTTAATATTATTGTTTTCCACTGCCTACTTTTAAATTTTTAATTGACGCATATCTCACAAACGGTTAGTTTTAGGCATATAGTACTAAAACTTGCTAAAGACAATTAAACAAAGAATCCAAAAACGGTAAAGTATACAGAGTGTTCCATAAAAAAAAATTGATATCATTTCCGGTGAAACAGAAAACAGCATTAACTTAGCATCTATCCCAAATGATAGTTGACAAAAAAATGTTCAACTGTCTTTTAAGAAGTATTGTAATAACTTTAAAAATAATAGAGTTATGGCTTGGGGCGTTTTTTATAGTACAGCCAGTATATGCGCATATTTTACGCATTTTTCGTGCATATAATCCGAGCCTTAGTTATAATTGTCACCCGTGAATATCGTAAACGAAAACACTTTTTTCTACGAGTCTAACAGAAAGTAAGTTTTTCTACCCTAGTTTCGGAAAGGAAAATGGCCAATTACCTCCCTCATCTGTCATAATTACAATAAAAATAGATGTAATTTCTGAAGAAGGTAAAAATTTTACCTCCTCCATAGAAACGAGAAAACATGCTGCTAGATTTATTAGCGAAATTGGGATATCAAGAGAAATTGTTAGTTTTGAAGTTTTTCTTGCTGGATCGTAGGAAAAATTATATGTATACACTGGAGGAAAGTGTCTTCCTCCCTAGGTAGTTACTATTCTCGACAAATTTCGGGTAGAAACTTCCACCTGTGAAAGAAAAAGGTACACTTTTTTCCTCTGTAATACGATAGTACATTACATAACGAGCACGAGTGACAATGCACAAGTGGGGAGTCTTATGCACGAGGCATCAGCCGAGTGCAGAAGCCCCACGAGAGCGTGAGACACTTTCCAACGAGTTATGTATAGTTATGTATACTATTTTTTCCACGACCCCTGTAATACCACGACGTAAAAAAACACCACTGTTTTCAATAAAACGATTTAATGTTTCTGTTAAAGATCTAACATCGGCAGTAATAAGTTAGGTGTCTATTAGTATTAGCACTTACTTAATTAAGGTGATTTAGGTTTAAATACTCGATGGTTTAAATTTGCAGAACGTCAATTTTGAACGAAGAAGTAAATAATAATAATAATATTATGTCAAAAAAAATGCATATGCCAACAAACAACCAATAACGCCCAACTCGCCAAACGCGTCTAGAGATCTCCGCCAACCTCACAAGGGTGAAGAAACTAGAAAAAATTATCCAATTTTTCAAAGTTTGTGATCGAGTTCGTTTCGGAATATGTATTATTGATTGCATCTTACAGGCGCAGGCATCGTAAAATTATGTGAAACACTCTGTATTTTTAAAAATAATGAAGTTATGATTTGGGGCGTTTTTTCTGATCCACACTGTATATAAAGATTTCCGGAAAATTGTCTGATTTGTCATTGATACAATCGAAATTTGAATTTTTCTATTGGTTCTCCGCCCCGTTGTACGATTCTCAACTTAATTTAAAAGTCACAGGCTACTGCGTTTAGGACATTAGTAAAAAAGCATAGTATTACCAGAAACCGGGCCTTATAAACACTTATTTATTGCACAAGAATAGTAGTTATTGTTTTCCAGGATTTTGAACATTGCGTATTAAGTGGTGATCGGGAATGCAAATATCTGACAGGAGAAACTCGTGAAGGAATAGGAGACCACAGACGTCAGTCTATGTTTTTCTGTGGCCACCATTCTGAATGTCTGCCATTTAATACTCCAGGTGCCTTAGAGCGAGCAAAAAGAGTTGTGGAACAACACTATGCAGTGGTTGGAGTTCTAGAAGATTTGAATACAACTTTAACAGTACTAGAAAAATACATTCCAAGATTTTTCACAGGAGCGTATGACATTTATTGGAGTAAGTATAAGTTTAGGTATATGCATGTAGTTATAAAGGATGCTTAAAACAAGTCGATCTACTTAATTCTGACAAATCTGTCAAGTTTCGTATTCAGAAATTCGAATTTAAAATTGTTTAATAGTGGAAAACTGAATACACCAAACCTTTTGTTAAATTTGTTTTGCCAGCCAAGTTTTCAGGGGAATAAAACTAAAGCTAAAAACAGTTGTAATCTAAATTTTATACATTTAGGTATCCCTACCACTAACAATATTCCCTTCTATACTACTTTTATGTTTCTTTTTACTCAATGCTTTATTAAACCGTCACTATGCAGCAGAACTCATCAAAATTGTTTTAAGTTTTTCTCTCTCCTTTTTGTTTCACTGCACTCTATGATCACTCCTTTAGTTCGATACCACATCTACCCACTACCCACTACACTAGTACTACTATAATCTACCCAAACACCAACATGTTTTTTTAAAACAAGACTATACAGGCTGTTCGGGCTAAACCCCACATTAGAAATATTGGGAGTTCTAACAATGATATTTACCTAAAATTTTGTTTATATTGAAGATTTGCTATTAGCAGATACTTTAAAAAGATTGTGTTTAATCAAAAAATTAATAATTACGTAATTTTTTAATATTCTCAAAAAATTGATGTAAAGACTCATACAAGTTCAGGGCGGCTGGTTTAACAACAAAATTTTTGAGAGCCCTGTGTGGTGGACAATAAAATCGCATACACCGTTTTTTTGCTGGGTTAAGTAGGACTTAACAGGACATAAATTTTATCAGTGTCAAATAGTAAAAATGCCAAAACATACTGAAAAAGAAAAAATTCTTATACTGTCGAAACTGGAGAAGGGCTGTAGCATAAGAGCAGCTACAGACTAATAGAATTTAAACAACAAAAGCACAATTTTAAAAATGAAGATAAAATGGGAACAAAAGGGAGTAGGTATAACCTCTTTTCTAAAAATATTTATAATAACATCTTATCAGCACTGAGTCTCATATAAAATGCAAAGTGTCAACACCAAATGATGACGTCAGAACATAAACAACTTTAATGGTATACCAGTAGTTCGACTTGTTAAAATCATCCTGCATCGTGAAAATACCCTGCGATCGAAAAAAATAAATAAATTTAGAGTAGGCGACGATTAATATTCTACAGTTGGCAACACGTTGGCTGGGAATCTGGGCTGGAGATTTTCCACACAAACTGAAAGTTTATTTTCGTTTTGTACAGCAACTTCCAACAATAAAAAATTTCTGCTCTAAAGTGAACATTATTTCACTCAAAATGAATAAAACAAAGTTTCCGTTGACATTTGATGTCAATAATCAGGATTGCCATCTGAAGGACTTTAATCACCCCCTACTCTATTTTTTTTTTGATCGCAAGGTATTTGATTCTAAAATATGAACACCTATACATTTTATAATTTTTAGATGAAATTAGTAGATTCAACCCCATCAACAGGAACGCTTTTAAACCCCCCGTTAGTGAAACTGTTAAAGAAATCGTAAGACAAAATTTTACAAAAGAACTAGAATTTTACCAATTCTGTAAACAAAGACTGCACAAACAATATTCAGCCTTACAACTGGATAATAAAACATAGAAAATTATATAGCACACTCACGCATTTTATTTATATTTGTCTATAACTAACGGGTGTTTATTTAAATTTGGCGTTTTACTTGGCGGTGATACACTGGCGGACACGGAATTTTGGACGATTTATCATTCGACTGACATAAAAATGTAAAATGAGCCTTAGGTAACTAATCTCACTTTCGGTTTTTGTAATTTTTATCCTGAAGCTAGAGAAAAAATGACAACAAATCAAAATAATTTATTGAACTTATATAAAAAGACGTATTGCTGGCATTATTCTTTCGGAAAATCGACGCCAAAAATAAATTTCAACTAATTTAACTTTCAAATTTTAGTTTCAAACGTCAATCATAATGACAATAAAGCGTGGCTTGCATTGACATTTTTGGACTGACATAAATTTGATGTCCAAAATTCCGTGTCCGCTAGAATATGAGTGTGTTGTGAACAGATCACAATTTTTAATACGCCCGGCCAAGTGTCAAATGTCAGATTAATAACTTTCAATACTATGGTTCGTTCACAATCGATCTTTTATGGATAGCTTTGACTCCAAAATTAAAAAAAAAACACCCGTTACATTGTATTGAGTGTCTAATTAAAAAGTTCATCAAATTACATTTGAATTTTTGTTGGAAAAGTTTTGACAAGTGTGACAAGATAACGTTCTTCGTCTTGGTTATTATTTTCAATTAAAACAAAACAAGTCTTGTCAGTTGGTAATAGTGAACATGGGTTTGTAATGAAACGTGCAATCAACATTAGAAGTATTCAACTCCATATAGCGCGTTTAGAATGACAACCAAATGATGTATTGATGTAGTATGAAACCCTGTCGATATTTTGCTAAATAATTTTATTTTGAGCTTCCGCTACTAAAAATTTTATTTAATCTCAGAGATGCTTCGAAAAATTTTAAAGAATCTAAGTATAATTTGATGAACTTTTCAATTGAACACTCGATATTTAGATAGTAAATGTGCACACTATGAACAATAAATACACAACATGTACTTAAGTATCAAGCGATCAAGATAATTTGTAATCGAGTCATCTCTGCATCCTAGAACGTATGTCTGTTTTTGAACTAACTTTACGGGAAACGTCAAAGAAAATGACAAGTCGTAAGGTAAGACGGCAAAATGGGTTGAGTAGGACCGTTCTTTTTTGAAGGTAAATTATAAATTTAGTTATTATAATCATCACCTTTTTGATCAAGCCATTTTACCTTTGGACTTGTCATTTTACTTGACATTTTACAGTCTTGCGTTTTCGGATCCAAGGATGACTCGATTACAAATTATCTTGATCGCTCGATATAACTACTATACAGGCTGAGTCACATACAGGGTGTTAAAAAAAGATTGTAAAATATTGAAGGAGGTAACAGTATGGACCAAAATAAACAAAAAATTCTTAATAAACGTGGGTCCGCAAAGTATCGAATGTGAAATTTTTTAGAATTTTTACTAGAAGCTTCTCTTTTTTGTTTCAAGAGACTGCAAATTAATGTTTCAAAAAACGAATAATTTTTGATATCTCCGAAAGCGTTATTTTGCGAATCCATATTTATTAAAACTTTTTTGTTTGTTTTGGTCTATACTATTACCTCCTGAAATATTGTGCACTCTTTTTTTTAACACTCTGTATAATAAAGACCCTAACCGATTTTCAGACGCAACCCAAAATACATTCTCATATACCACTATGCATTAATTAATGTACTGTTCCAAATTTTTCAAAGATATAAACATAGATACCTGAGATAGCAGTGACAGTTTATATAAATTGGAGTCCCACAGTGTACTTTTAATGGTACAAATTCAGCCACATTTTTGTGGCTTTCCTCATATATCAAGATTATGTCAGTTTCTTCTTCGTTTGAGTATATTTTGAATTCAAGGAAAAAAAGTTAAATTGATGACACTGTCAAATTTAATGAATGACATCTCAACAACTACTTTGATTCAAATTTAATAATCAAAATTTTTCAAACACAACAAAAGCCAAGTTATCTGTGAGAATATATTTTAGATTGCGTCTAAAAATCGGTTAAGGTGTTTATTATAAATGACTCGCCCTGTATACATAGAGGTCGCCCCGTTAAATATTATTGAAGTCCAGCACACACCGAAGGTTCTACTAAGATAATAACACGTCCTCTACTCATCACCACCGTAAAGTCAAAACAGCTAATGAATTACTGACAACTACAAATAGTATACCAATAATAATAATAATGATAATAAGATGTTGATAGGTTTGTACAACATGTTAAATTATTAAATTAAATAACATGTTATTTCGATGGATATGTATTTTTTGTGAATCTGCTGTAGCAGACGATGTTAAAGTGTCAAAATGTATGTAAAGTTTGTTTTTTATTTAAACGGAAACCACCAAGTCAAAATTTTGGTGAAAAAATTGTTAGCAGCACATCTTCAGAGCCACAAATCTTGTTTTTGTTTATAGCAACTTTGTTCATAGTTATTTATGAATGTAGATGCAGATGAATGTAGATAATGCCAGAGGCGAATGAAAGGAGCCGAGGGCATTTTTATTCCAGAATTCCAGAGGTGCATACAAAACTTTCCTCCCAACAGACAAAATTAATAATAACAATAACATAAGAAAATAATAAAATTTTCAAATAATGTTAAATAATAATTTCCAAAATATTGGGTTCATTGAATTGCATTTTTAAATGTACTAGATTATTAGTCAAAAACAAGAGAACAAACCAGGCACCCTTAATTTAATCGCTTTCTTTTTCATTCATGTTTATTTTCTATTATCGTCAATTTCTTGCCAACGTACACTGTTTGACGTTTAAAAAAAAAACAGACTAATAAGTACGAAGTGATCCAAAAAGACTGAGTCTGTTGGCAACAGATTTGAAAGATTTTTTGTTAATAATTTGAAACACTGCAACCGGATACGGTTTTGCTTAACAAATACTTGACGTACAACGCCGCATGATTGTTGAATTTTTCTTAATTAAAGCGTACTCTAATGGTAAGCTTTAAAAATTAAGGTCAGAATTGCCTACATATTCAGTCATTGTGGCATAGAATAATTAAGAAATGTTGTTAATGGTTTGCCTAATTTATTTAATAATTATTATTTTAAACATATTTTGTATAAAATTCAGATTGTCCAATATTTATTATGTCACGATATATAAATATGACAGCGAAAGTGATGACAAGTTGTAGATTTAATAAATTTTTATCTGTTTATTAATTTTATTCAATGATTTCCCTCACATAACATCACAATAGTATATTAAAAAACAACTGTTACAAACACATCTCATTGTTATATGAGTGTAACAAATACACGAATATTACAATGAGAGGTGGTTTTTTAACTATTTTTTCAGATATACCAAAATAGAAAAATGTATTTTTTTCTATAGCAGATGTTAAACTATTTCTTTATCAACTCTTTTGAGTCGATCTACTTTTAGCACTTTAAACGCAAGGGGAGATAAAGTAACACTCTTACAGCAAAGGTAAATAAAATGGTGCAACGCATAGTAACGGAGAAACACAATTGCGATTTTTGTGCCAAGAATTGTAATTTTCTTTCAAATTTATTTTCTCTCTCAAACTTGAAGTCCTGCTATACAGTGTGTTTCCGGTTAAGTGAAACGACTCTTGTAAAAGATGAAAAAAATTATTGCTTTGGAAACTTTCAAAAAAACTATTTTTCTGTAAACTGCCTTTTATGTGGCAAATACGACAGAATCAACATTTAGGCCCGTATACTAAATTTGAAAATCATCGACTAACTATGATTTTTAATTTTTTTCTGAGGTAATTGCTTTTTATTAACAATAACGTCAAACATTTATTTAGTACTAATAATCTAAATGTAATTTTTTTTATTTGTAATAAAAGAACTGTTAAAATTAAAAAATTAAATTCTTTAATTTGTGAATAATAAACATAAAAAATACTGACAAATCAGTTGGCCGATGATTTTGAAATTTGGTATACGGACCTAGATGTTGATCTAAACAACTTTTCTTAATAACCTTTGTATTTGCCACACACAAGGCACTTTATTCTGCAGAAAAATAGGTTTTTTGAAAATTTCCCAGGCATACTTGATTTTTCAAAACTTAAATTATGTTAGAAATTAGTCTTTAACTATCCGGGGACACACTGTARATAGTATGCATGAASTACAGAAGCCAGTGGATAAAATATCCGTGATTCCATGCTAACGGGATTTACATGCATTTCTGAATACTACGCATCATCAAAAGTTTGACAATAGATACTATTGCGAGAGAAAAATGCCATATAAGGTAAGATACCAGGAACATGGAAAAAATGTTAAAAAAATTTTATCTATAAAAATTTCGAAGTTATGAAAGTTTAAAGTTTGCACTCTGACTCTATTTATTTCTTTCTGTAGGAGAAATAATTTTCCAATTTTTTTTGCTACAGGCTATTAGAAGAGGAAACAAGGAAGCTGTATCCTAAATTGTAACTCTGTTCAATGTTATTTGCGGCATTTATTGGCAAAATTTTTGTACCTTTATTAAATAATTGTAAAAAAACATACAGGATCATCAGTATCATTAAATAGACATAAAATGTGTCAAATGTCAAAATTTTTTGACAGATAGAATTTTTTAAACATTTTTTCCATGTTCCTGGTATCTTATGTTACTTGAAATTTTTCTCTGGGGCGCGAGTTCTGGCGCACCCTGTCTCTTTTTTTGAATATAAAACTTTGTTACATACATTATGTACCTATTATCAGATTATAAAATATAAAGAAAAGCATACTTCACATTTTATTTTATTCAGTTGTAAGTTATAATACAGCACAATTTTTATATATTTTTTATAATAGTCAATGAATAATACTTGAAATACTTGACCGAGGAGTAATCGTTCCATTTTCTTCATCAGACTGGTCTGGAGATATCCTTATTGCCTGGTACCATTGATTTGTTAAATCCGTCATTTGGCTTTTGCAATCCTTCAGTTCCTGTAATAATAAAGTAAATAGTAGTAATTTATTTTGTAGTCCAATTGGGGAAATATATTTTTAGCGTCAATTTTCCGAAACAATAAAACAACAATAATTGCAGATTTGCTCGCACTGTATATTAAAAAAATACATATTTACCTGCTGTGTAAATCTCCTAGTAAAAAATGGGATGAAATACTTCAAGTCGTATTTAACAAAACCCTTTATTCGATCTGAGACGAACGACACCTCCATTTCCCCTTCTGTAGTTTCAGACAAATGCTCAGAATCTAGGGCTTGGCCCCATTCTCTAGTCTTGCTTAAAGTAACTTCTCTATCTTTTCGGCGTCTTTTAAGTCGTCTGGACGGATTTTTCGTTGCTTGCATAAGCTTCAACAAAGGCATTGTAGAACCCCCCAAAAACAATGTTGTAAACAAAACAATAATCAATGTTGTTGTAATAATAACATGTCGCGTTTCATCACTGAAGTTTAAATGAAGCGACAATGCGTATGAAATGGCACCGCGAAGACCACTAAACCACATTATAAACATCATTTTTTTGGTAATTTGATGTTCCCGAAATCTATTAACTAGAATTGCTAAAGGAAAAATATTACAAGCACGGCCTAGGAGACACAAAATAATGCCCCAAATAATAAGAGCGGGCTCGACCCGATGTTTAAAACTAAACAAGGCCAACCCTAAATATGCAAAAACACAAGTTTCTGCAATGAAAGCTAAGGTTCTGAGAGTCTGTTGCATGGTAATTTGAGTTACGGTAGATAAATTGAAGTGGGTGTAATGTGACATCACAATTCCACAGAACAGTATAGCCATAATACCACTAAGATGAATACCTTCAGCTAACACATAAGGTGCATAAGTAAATACTAACATCATAGCGAATTCTAAAGAAGGATTCTTTCTGAGATCGACGTGTTTTAGAAATAGAGCACTTACAAGAGCACAAATCACCCCAATACCGGCGGAGGCGAAGAACATTAGACAGAATCGTTGAATACCCATTACAATTGCTTCCCCTGTTGACATTACTGGATTATTTGACTCTAATGCTGCTGTTGTTAAAACAATAGCGATTGCATCGTTTAAAATACTTTCACCAAAAACCAACATATTAAGTACAGGATCAACGTTTAGTGCGTGGAATATAGCAACAGTTGCTACTGGATCAACAGCCGAAATTAAGGAACCAAAAGCAAATGATTCCACAAAACTCAATTTATAAACGACTTCCGCTAAACCTAAGAAGTATATTCCAAACCCGATTATGAAGGCCGAAATTGTTGTTCCAAATATTGCAAAAACTAAGATTGAACCTATATTTTGAAAGAAATTTCCTTTATGTAGATTGTAACCTGATTCAAAAATAATCGGTGGCAATAAGACTAAGAAAAATGCCGTTGGTGAAAAAGCCTCCTCTTTCCGCCAGTTACTAATATTTCGGTTAGATAAAGTATTCATTGCTAAACCAATTAATGCCCCTAGAAAAACTATAACTATGCTCTCTGGAACATATTGAAAACCTGTTTGAAGCATAAAATGAATTAGTAAAATCCCTAGTGCTAAAACACAAAGAAGAAAAAATATAGCCATTGAACTGTTATGTTCATCTTCAGCTGCCCCTTTATCGGGTAGAATAGGATCAGACAATGTCGTATTAGAGGTAGTGTTTTTAAAACGATGACTTGAAGGGGTAACATTTTTGATAGGTGTAGATGGGGGACTTTGAGCAATGTCTTGTCCTGCAATTATTGGTTTTCTTGATGATGAAATTTCAGAGGGTGAATGTGTAGTCGAGAGAATTCCATATGTGTGGTTGGAATTTACCACCGTTGAGTTATAGATGACAGTCACATTTAGTGGCTCTTCCAAAGAGACGCAACGGCACAGCAACAAAACATACACAATTTTAACAACTTTCATATCACTCACTTTACCACAGGAAATTTAATTAAACTATCTCTTCACATTGTATCAGATGAAAATAAATATCTGAAATAAAGGAACTGTTAATATCCAATCCTGTAACATAGAATTAATTTGCTCACAGTGCCTTTTGTGTCGTTTTATTTGTCAAAATTTCACTTTAATTTTTTATAGTGACTCATTCGTAATTATAATTTTTTTCACTACTATATAATTATTATGACAATTTCGAGAAGGTGACTGACAAGATATAAAAGGTTGAAAAGGTTAGGAGACATTCTTTACATATTTTGTTCAAAAGCGCGAAAAATACAGTCGCCAATCAATTCATAAGTTCATAACCACTAAAGTAAAAAAAATCAGTAATAGAATAATGTCACAAAATCGTCAGCAAACACGAAATAAAAAAAAACAAGTTTTATTTTGTCAACGAAATAAAATCCTGCACATTTTTCTGATTTTTAATTGTAGTATACAATTTGACAACTCTAAAAACTCATTTTTCTACCTCACATGCAGAAGTCTGTCTAATGCAAATGTCATCTAATCTACTTGCCGAAGAATCTACGTAGACGAGAATATACTAAACATAACCAATTTTTATTTATTTTTATTGACAAATATATTCAACATTTTAAAGTTGATTTTAGAAAACAATTGTGTTATTCTGGTGTAAAATAATAAATAGTAATTTATACCGTTTTGAAAATCCGGTGAATTAAATAACAGAGGTTGGTGACAGTAGAGAATTTCGCGCGTACGCACATTATCGAGCAAGTATATTCGCGGACACTCTTGGCGTTGTTTCCTTGTGGTTGGGTTACCTGACGTCCGTTATTTATTGTAAGTTTGGAGTAAAGTGTTTTCAAATTGTGCAGCATTTAAGTGTTTCAAATAAAAGTTAATATATTTTTTCAGACCCATACATAAATATAATGAGTACTCAGTCCGCAAATCCTTGTGAACTAACTTCGCATCCAAAAACTCCGACTTTGAAATCAAAAATACTGGTTGTTGGAGCCGGAGGGATAGGATGTGAAATATTGAAAAATTTGTGTGTTTCAGGCTTTCAAGACATTGAAGTTGTAAGGTTTTGAGCTTAATTAGTATACTTTTATTGTAATATTAATTTTTAGATTGATTTAGACACAATTGATGTCAGCAATTTAAACCGTCAGTTTCTGTTTCGAAAAGAACATGTTGGGAAATCCAAAGCAGTTGTTGCTAGAGAAAGCATAATATCTTTTAATTCAAACGTTAATATTAAAGCATATCACGACAGTATTTTTAAGTATTTATACCAATTTTCTGTTAAATATTATGTTAATAATTTATTTTTAGCCAAGAATACGGTGTAAATTTCTTTAAAAGGTTTGATTTAGTTTTGAATGCACTAGACAACAGAGCTGCACGCAATCACGTTAATCGTATGTGCTTAGCTGCTGACATTCCTTTAGTTGAGTCAGGAACTGCTGGATATTCCGGCCAAGTGGAACTCATCAAAAAGGGGGTAACACAATGCTACGAATGTCAGCCAAAACCACAACAACGGAGTTATCCTGGTTGTACAATTCGAAACACTCCATCTGAACCAGTCCATTGCATTGTTTGGGCTAAACATCTGTTTAAGTAAGTTGTGTGTTTTCAAAAACCACTATACTAAATGCGTAATAAAAAGAATGTACGGCATTTTATGAATTTAATATTCTTGAAACAGAGGCGGAACACGAGATTTTCTAGGGGGCGAAGCAACAACTCCAGTCTCTGCTTACTTCAATGTTGCTAACGTAATTTCAAAGTCACAGGCTCCTTAGATATTTAATTTAACTTGTGATTACGGAGAACTACACACTAGAAAACGAAACGAGATACAAAATTACTCGATTTTTTGGGCCCAAAAAAAGTAGTACCACGGAATAAAAATGAGGGCGCTTAGAGCGTTTTACCGTCTCAGTTTTAAATCAATTTAAATTCAACCAGTTTACTAATTGTTTGAAAAAAAAAATAAGTAAAGCTTTACATTCTTAATAAGCTGTGAAAAACCAACGACAAAATTTTTCACGAGAATTATGAGAAAAGAAATAAATATTTAAAATCTGTGCTCCGTTTCATGCTTTTCAAAATGCTGCGAATACGGCTAAAGGTACAAGAAAAATTTAAGAAAGAAAGTTGTAAAGAGTAAAATTCTCTAGTAAAAAGTTCGCGAGACCATACCTCTATCTTTAATGGTTTAGACCTCAAAGACGTTTAAAGCCGCTCAAGCGACGGATTCGTTTTATTTTTACTGGTGATTCAGTGCCAGAGGAACACTGTAAAGCAATTTAAACCTAAGATAGAAATATGGTCTTGCGGACTTTTTTGTAGCAAATTTTATTCTCTACAATTTTGTTTCTTACACTTTTTTTGTATCTTTAACCGTATTCGCAGTGTTCTCAAAAATATTGGGCGGAACGCAAACTGATAATTGTTTATAATTTATTTTTAATATTGTTTTCGATATTTTTGAGAACGCTGCGAATACCGTTGAAGATACAAAAAAGTGAAGGGAACAAAGTTGTAGAGAATTAAATTTCCTACAGAAAAGTCCGCGACCATATCTCTATCTTCAACAGTTTAGGTTTAAATTAATTTTCTGTCACTTGACCTTTGGTAAAAATGACTCGTATTCGTCGCTTGAGCGTCTTTAGGACCTAAACCATTGAAGATAGAGACATCATCTTGCGGACTTTTTCTTGAAAATTTTATTCTCTACTACTTACTTTTTTATATTTTTCTTGTATCTTTAACCGTATTTGCAGCATTTTCAAAAATATGAGACGGGGCGTAAATTGCTAAATGTTTGAAATTTTTTTAAATATAGTTTTCAATAAAATTTTTGCATTATCTTCATCTCTTATTATTGAGAATTTAATGCTCTATCTGTCTATATATTTTTATTTTGATTACCGTTAGGTAAATACAGCCATTTTTTCTATTTCATTGCTCTTAAAACTTAAACGGGAAAGGAACAACTGCATCATGTTCGATTTCTGTATTTTTGAAGTCTTTTTGTTCTTGATTACAACATGTATCTCACGATATGATCAAATGTTACATGTTAATCAAAATTTAGAAAAAGCGTTTTTGCAAAGAGTGCTTTGCAAAAACCCCAACAATTTTAATTAGCAAACTAAATTTTGCGAGTTACAGAGAGAGACTACAGTTTACATTTATTATTATAATCAACACTGTAGGCACTTTACTGTGGCGCTCCCTAGAAAACATAAAAGAGTATAAGAAACAGAGTCTCTTTGTTGGCGTAGGTGGCCATGATTGGATTGTATGATAGAAAGGATTTTTGTGAAATGTGAACAGCATTTTTTTAGACAATAGGAGCCATCAAATTTTCGGACGTGGTTTAATAAATACTAGGTATTTGATTCAGAAAGCTTTATTTTGATAAATAAAAGCTTTTTCAGTAACTTGAATTATGAGAAGTCAAAAATCTTGCTAATTGTTTATTAAAGTGACCAACTTCAGAAAATTTAAAATCAGGACATTAATAAAAATAATTATAATAATTTTATTTCAGAACACAAAATAAAACATAAAGTAGGTCTTACACCAACGTAATTGAATCTAATAAGAATATAGTATGTTGATATGAAAAACAAAAAACAATTTGTAGACCCTAATCTAATGTGTTAATTTAATTTTTTTCTATATGAATTGCTTTGAGAGTCCTCTCATTCTCTGCAAATATTAAATTAATATTTAATTTGGTCATTATAAGTGATTTTTAAGTGTTTCAGTGCTTTCAATTGAGTTTTTTCAGAGGACCAAACGCAATGTCCACATTTCCATTTAATTAACATACAAGAAAACTTTTTTAACTTTATTTTCGTCACAAACTCTCAAAAACCCATGCTTGGGTTTGTTTGTCCTTAAATTGGGACAAATCAGGACATAAACATAAAATAGGACATTACAATAAAAACCTAAACATGTTCTGGCTAAATTAGGATGGTTGGTCATTGATCATAACACCTTATTTGGAGAACCCTGAATCTTTATATTTCTTGCTCTATATTTTCTATTTGTGTTTATGTTTAATCAAATGCATCTTCTATGTTTTATACAGGGTGCGCCAAAACTCGCGCCCTAGAGAAAAATGCCATATAAGGTAAGATACCAGGAACATGGAAAAAAAAATATCTATGAAAAAAGTTATGAGGGTTTAAGGTCTGTACTTTGACTCAATTTATTTCTGTTGGAAAAATAATTTTCCAAGTTTTTTTGCTATAGGCTATTAAAAGAGAAAACAAGGAAGCTGTATCCTAAATTGTAACTCTGTTCAATGTTATTTGTGGCTTTTATTGGCAAAATTTTTGTCCCTTTACTATATAATTGTAAAAAAATATACTGGGTGTCAATTTTAAAACTTGCAATCGGCAATATCTCTAGAACTAAAAAAGTTATTGAGAACCACTCAAAACCGTTTCGGTGGTTTTTAGGGGGAATTAAAATGGCATGGTAAGTAACGCTCCTCCACCCACCCTTCAAGCCACCTTAAGTTGAAAATTTAAAATGGCACGACCCTACTTGCGATACATCGTTGGAAAGCCCATAACAAGCGCTTTTCAAAAATGTCATACAACAGCCTATTTGGTAAAGTCATTTTTACAATTATTCAAAAACGAAGACGTTAGATTTTCATTTTTTTTATTATATTCAAGGGTGGGTGGAGGTGTATCACTTATCCTGTCATTTTAATTCCCCCTAGGAACCACCAAAACGGTTTTGAGTGATTATAAATATTTTTTTCAGTTGAGAGAAATTGCCGATTGCAAGTTTTAAAATTGACACAGTGTATACAAGATCGTCAGTATCATTAAATAGATATAAAAAAATGTCAAATGTAAAAAAATAAATGTCAAAATTTTTTGACAGATAGAATTTTTTAAACATTTTTTTCATATTCCTGGTATCTTACCTTACTTGAAAATTTTCTCTGGGGCGCGAGTTCAGTATTTGAATAATTTAGTTAAATGTAAGTTTCTTGTTTTCCAATAAAAACAACTAAATTAGTCAATAAAATTATAAAAATTTATTATTATCATAATCACAAGAATAGCGAAATGATACTGAGTATTTAATTCATTAATATTAATTAATAATAAGACATGAAATAACCTATTGTATTTTTTATGTTTTGTATGTTGTACTATTTACAATACGTATTTTAAAATGGAATTTACTTTTTAATTTGTTGTTTTTCAGCCAACTGTTTGGTGAAGAAGATCCTGACCAAGATGTTTCACCAGATACCGAAGATCCAGAAGTAAAAAAAGATGGTGCTTTTTCTGAAACTGAGTCTGGAGATGTGAAGAGAAAATCAACACGTCAATGGGCACAAGAGGTGGATTACGATCCTGAAAAGCTCTTCAACAAGTTTTTTAGAGACGATATTAATTATCTACTATCCATGGGTAAAACTTTTGAATGCACAACAATAACTATTATTCTTTGACGTTTTCATTCTTTACAGAAAATCTTTGGAAAACACGTACGCCGCCAGTTCCACTTTCTTGGGAGAAAGCACTTAACCGTGAACCCAAGATCTCTCAAGTTGATAGTTCAAAATCACTTGATATGCAAGTTTTGTCAATAAGCAAATACACTCAAATGTTTGCGTCTACAGTGAACATTTTAAAGAAGGAAGTCGCTGATAAGAAGTACCTTATGTGGGATAAGGATGATACGCCTGCTATGGACTTTGTAACGGCTTGTGCCAATATACGTGCATTTATATTCTCCATTTCACAGAAGTCAAAATTTGCCATTAAATGTGAGAAATATTTCATACAACTGTTCTATTATTGTATTATTTGATATTTCAGCTATTGCAGGAAATATAATTCCAGCCATTGCTACTGCAAATGCTTTAATCGCCGGGGTTGCTGTCTTGTACGCTTTCAGGGTATTGCGAAATGAATTTGAAAATTGTCCTACAATATATTTACGCCAAAAATCAGTTTATTCAAAAGTTTTGTTAGCGTCAGATAATGGCTTACAAAAACCTAATCCCAATTGTTACGTATGCTCCTCAAAACCAATCGTCAACGTCTTTGTGAACGTCAATAAGATGTTAGTGAATGAATTTGAAACAGAAATTTTGAAGAACACACTTAATATGGTAGCTCCAGACGCTATTTTAGATGGAAAAGGGGTTGTAGTTATTTCATCAGAAGAAGGAGAAACGGAGGTTTGTTAATATATTATTGCCGTTTACTGTCTTCATATTAAGTATTTTAGATCAACAGCAATAAAAAGCTTTGTGAAGTTGGAATCGTGGACGGAAGTATTCTGAAAGTGGATGATTTTCTACAAAATTATGAGTTGACTATAAATATTAGTCACTATGAAGCGAAAGAAAAGGACGATCCAGCGTTTAAATTCGTTGCAAATCCTGATGATTTGAAAGCAAAACAGAGCGATGGTATATTTTTCTAAATTATTAAGACATTTTTTTTTATATCAAGGTAAATTTACAGGGATAAAGAATGGAGTTACCGCTACCAAAAACAATTCACCAAATCAACAAGTGCACAAAGATAATGATGATTTGGTTATATGTACAACAGATGATGATTTTGGAGCTTCATCAAGTAAGAAGCGTAAGCTAAATCCTATTGAAGAGGATGATGACCTTATTATGTTAGATGAACAACTTGAGTAGTTTCAAGAAGTTATGTTATCGATGTTTTTGTGTTTTTTTTTTTCATATCTGGAAATAAATATTAAAAAGCTAAAATTATGCCTTATTCTAATCACTTGAAATTTTTTTGAACTCAGGTCTCGTAAAATTCTGTTAAACACCTTATATAAACTCATTCAAGATAAATAAGTCACCTCAACTCACATACGTTGGAATGGTTCTAAGATTAAAGAGCTACCTAATTCTAAAGTTATTGTTAATAGTGGTTCACTAAATTTTTATACAGGCTGAATATAAAATATGGAACCAAGCGGTTTTATTTTTAATTATTTGCCTCCAGAAAATAATAATTAAAGTAATATAAAAAATGTGATTGTATTTTCAGAACGAAATTTTGTTTTGTTTTTGAGATTTTTTTTGTCAAATTGCAATTTGTGAAATTTTTTTTTTGAAAAAATTAAAAATAAAGCAGATAGTTGTAATCCTTAGAGTATAGCTTTTATGAGAAAAATGATTTTATAGTAGGTTGCCATTTAATTAAATATTTTTTTTAGAAGTCAAAAACAAAAGGAAATTTCGAAAAATTTTATACTTGTTAAATCATCACATTTTTATAGTACTTTATCACTCATCAATTAGTTTTTTTAAAAAATAAATAGTTTAAGCAAAAAACGTTTGGTTCCATACTTTCTGTTCACCTGCCTAATGTTTTTTGTTTTCATTAGTTTTTTTTTTCATAAGCCATTTGCTATATTTATTGAGTTTTTGACGGAATAATAAAATGTGATACTTTACACAAAACTAAAGAAATGATGGCGTTTCATTAAAAAAGGTCAGTGGCGTCGTCACACCAAAATGCAGCCGTATAGTATAATAAGAAAAAGAGCAGTCACACATGAGATTAGTTATAATTTTTAGGAATATATAGGTGCAGATATTAAAAATACAGTTGTATTTGAGGAAAACATGTATTTTCTTCTGTTTATAACAAGTCCAAACACTTGTTCAACTTCACCTCGACATTAATTATTCAATAATACCTATAATCAGCTTGCTTGGGGCATTTATTTCGTGAAAATTATAACAAATATAAGACAATCAAAAAAATCATTATTTACAAACTAAATAATTACCTTCAACTGATACAAACTTGAAAATTTGTTTGAAATAATAAAAATAAAAAACGCAATGCTTGACCATGAATATTGTTCCAACTACTTATTGAAAGAAAATGTGTTCAATACACAGAATAATCCTTTATAACTAAACAAATAAATTTGTAACTTACAATAAAATAATCCAAAGATCAGGATCATTGTTTGTAACATCACAATATAATAACAGCATGAGCTATTTCAATTAAAGAGTACGCAAACATACATATATTTATATCCTGAAACAATACAAAATCGATCGTTTTTTAATTAAACTTAGTATGAAAAAGTTAAAGTTTTAGCTTATAAATAACAATTCACCGTCTATCTCTGTAACGTTGACGGTTTTCTCTATCCCTGTCCCTCGATCGGTCACTCGTTCTCCACAGAAATTCATCGACTGACCGATCATACGACCTCTTATCCGAATAGGAATTCATTCTTGATGACGAATAATCAGGCAGAGGTAATCCGTCGTAATATCGAGGAGGGGGTAAACTTTCATATGCAGAACTCGCATAAAGACCTGGTGGTGGAGCATAGGGCAGCGGAGGTAGTTGATGTTGCATTGTACGCATATAATCTGCAACGTAAGCTTCAGCAGCTGCCGCAGTGTACGGTCTTGGCGACTCCCTATCATAGAAAAGAGAAAACCGATCTCTAGGCCTTGGTGGAGACGTGGACCGTCTATACGAACTAGATGTGAGGCCACGAGTTGACAGAAAGTATTTTCTTCGCAAATAAGTGGAGCCCCGACTTCTGTAGTTGAACGATGTTTGAGCGGCGATTGGCATACGGGTTTTGGGGTGGCGATGTCCCCGTAGATTATTCTTCTTCGCTGCTTCCTTGGCTAGACGTAAAATGGGGGTGACTTCTATACCCTCATCCTCGGGGAAAAGACGGCACAACTCCTCGGCGACTCTTGGCTCAATTTCTTGTCCATCACGTCCGATTTTGACCGGTTTTCCGTCATTCCAGGGATTATATAAATGCATGGTGTTGGAAAAAGGAAGTTCCTTGCGGCATATCCAGTCCACTTTGAAAACTCCTCCTAAAGCTTTAGCTGAGAGTCCTGGAGGTAAAACCCAGGAGATGGCTGGCACATCATGCCGAGACTCACTATGTAATCTTGCAAAACCAGCAAACTTCCCACTCTCTTTCACAGAAAAAATTAGCAATACATTTCTGGACTCCCTGTAAGCTTTGTTTAGATTTGCTTCGTTTTGGGGAAGGGTAGACCAGACTCCTTTAGCCTTTGACAGCGTGATATTCTCAGCATTATTTGATTTAATCACAAAGAAACGGGCGTCACGAAACAAATAATTTAATTTGGTCATGTAGTCATAGGATTTACCTCTTGCATCCTTTGACCGTGCACGTTTTATTACAGGTGAGCTACTCTTGTCTCTTGAACGACTTCTCTTGTGTCGAGAAACACGTCCCTTTGTTGATGATTTCGTACTAACTGAACTTATGCTAGGTGCACTAGAACTTTCTGAACTACTGGAAGACACGTCGCTCTCGTAGTTTACTTCATCCAGTTTCATATCATCTCCCATGTCCAAACTAAGATTCAGGTTTTCTACATCAACACTGCCATTCTTACTATTTTTTGAGTCCATCATAATACGGTTTATAAGAAATTTACTCCTGGTTACTATTTACAATATTTTTTTCTCCACATGGAAATTGGAAAACTGCATTTATACTCAAGTGTCCGATCATACCATGTAGCAAAATAATAATCGAATTATATCAAATAAATCAAAACATTAAACCACCATTACGATTTGACGAATATTATTGTTAGTTACTTTCGTTAGGTTAGGATGGTAAGGTAACTGTCATTTACGTGAGAATAGCCATCTATTGGATAAAAAGAAAATAATGTACTTTCATGTATGCAACTAAATAAACACCGTTGTAATTAATGTTATTTCGATTATTTTTAGATACTATGTCGTACATAATTAATTAAATTAATTATACCTGTAGTTAACGTGTATTCATTTAAAAATAAACTCGCAGTAGGCGAGCATATGTCGTTGCCCTGCCCCATCAACATAAAATAACCAATTACACTTAAAGTCTGACTTAATATGTACAACCATGAAATTAACCAACAAAGAAAATTAGTCTTGATAGATTTATCCTTTTCTCGTCTGGGCATTTTTTGAGTACAACTGATTCCCGTTGGCGCTTTAATCTTGGGAAATTTTTTGACATATCCAGTTTTTTAGCTTAAATTGTTCAACCTCATAGTATCAATTCTCCTTGGCGTATATCTGGTTTTGTAGTATCCTTCCTTCCCAGCTTTTATTAATCGCGTTATTTTTCGTGAATTAATTCAAAATCATTCAGTTTTTCCTTAGTAACTCCCGTAACTAAGAAAAAACTAGGAATTAGGTACTGCTCGAATGCATTTTTTACGAAATGCTCAGGCGGGATATTGATAAACATTTCATTAAGAAGTCAGTGTTAAAAACAAATCGAAAATAAAATTTAATCTAAATCTTCACAATGCCAAAATTACTGTCATTAAATTACTGTCAGCACAACTGTCAGAATGTAAAAATCAAAAATTTGTCAAAACAATTTAGTTTAAATGTGACCGCCTTGGTTATGATTTTATACTCTTTTTCATATTAATGTACATTGCATTGTCAAACGTGAAATTAATCGTGAATTAAAATTTAATTTAAATTAGATGCGCTTTTAATAGACATTAATTAATTAATCGAGTCATGGTTTTAATTTCAAGCAAATATGAGAAAAAAACTAAACAAAACGGGAAGTCTCTTCTGAAGTCCCCAAATATTTGGCAGTTTTCAGGTCCAATAATAATTCATCCGTTTAGGGAAATTTACAAATGAAACATGTCTATACAATATTATTTATACAAATTTATACAAATATATTTATTTACAGACCAGTAGGTAATATACAATACACAATGAAAAATACATAATAAAAATTTTGCCATTCTGTGGTCAGAAGTATGAATTGGTTCAGTTCAAAATTTACAATGTCTTATACGATACGATAATGACCGCCCCAAATGACAGTTACCAGACCGAGTTGTAAGATACGAGTATATGTCTTAATCCTTTGTCGCCTAATGAAAGGAAAAAAATTATTTTGTAAATTACTACACTTTTTCAAAAAACTGAATGATAAATGATAAAGTAGTAAAGCTGAAGATTCCCATTTTTTGATTTTAATCGATAGCTTTTGAAATATGTAAAAACTTGTTAATTCTTTACATAAAGGCGGATTTAGGTAAAGAATTGAAAATTAACAGTGATTTCAATACATTCCAGGCAAAAATTTGTCGTTGAGGGTGTTATTTGCCTAAGACATTTTATGTTTATTATCGGTATTCTAATACACAGGGCAAAAAGGTTTCAGATTCTGTGAAAAATTTCACGGAAATCACATGAAATCCTTTATTGTTGATAAATAGTAAGCAACCCCTAACTTTTACATTAATTAATAAATTTATTGGTAAATAAAACAATAAATTAATTATTTTGTGAAATGGTGACTTTGGACATCAAAACCATGAATCAGATCAATTTTTAATTTTAAAGAAACGTTTCAAATATTATTTTACGAGTATTCCTTTCAAAACAAGTCAAATGCGATAAGTGATTACTCATAGTCAAAATTAAACAAATTTCGCCACCATAGTAACTAAATTGACTTATCCTTCCGGAAAACTGTATTTTGGGCATTGAGTACCTAAAATAACCATTTTTCATACTATTTTATTGAGTCCAGCAAAGACTCAGCTTGTTTCGAGAGCCTATACAAAAAATTTATTACTTTTAAATGCTCGCCAGAAGTCTAAAACAAATAGTTTTTTAGCGGGGCAACTACGAAAAAAAAAATCATTGAGGAGGTCGTTTTTATTTTTTAATTTATCTTTGTTCCTCATAAAACATGATTCGGCATATCACAATCTTTTTTTTTATAAGACATAACTATAAATGAAAACTTCGCATTTTTCTAGGGTTAGTGGTACCCATAAGTGTGGTCAATAACAAAAAATTGTAATGGAAAACAAGAACACTTTTAAATTAAAAACACTTAGCTAAAAAAAAATCATAAATGCCCCTCCAAAGAATATGAATTTTATAGTGCGTATTGTAAATTTGATATTTAGATGTACGGACACGGAATTTTGGACAATTTGTCATTCGGTTGACATAAAATGTAAAACTGACTTTAGGTGCAACTTTTTTTTTTGATTTTTGTAGTTTTTATACTGACAGCTAAATAAAAATGACAATAAATCAAAATAATAATAAAAAAACAATAACTAAGTAAAAAACGTATTGCAACTACTAGCATTATTGTATGTATTAGGAAATCGACGCCAAAAATAAATTTCAACTAAAACTTTCAAGTTTTAAATCCAAACGTCAATCATAATGACACTAAAGCGTGGCTTACGTTTATATTTTGTAAACTGACATAATAATGTCTTGTTACCTCATACAAAAATTTAATTTCCATTGAAAATGGAACCTGTGAGCTGTCTAATTAGTAAATATTTACAACCTATCAGGTAGATAGAATAATTATAATTAGATTTTTTTTAAGATCAAAAAGTCAAAACAATATTTAGCTTTCTAAGAAATTTCTGGAGCAACTTCCACAAATTCAAGGCATAAAAATATTAGCGAACTGATCTTTAACTTTTATTACAATTTATTACCCTTACTAACCCAACCCCTGAACGCAGGTAAAGACTGAGTTTGGACCCTGCCTAGGGTGTATTACTGGTTGCTTTTGAAAAAGAATAATAAATGCTGAAAACCGACTTGCCCGTTCACTCCCGGACAGCCTTAAAAGATAAGTTTACAATATGACAATCCAGCCAAAATTGGGCTCACTACTTGTACGCTTTTTTTTTTTGAATAGAAGTGTACCTACCTTCAAGGTTCTGCTAATCCATTCCTTAGCATATTCTACATTCAAACACAAACTCATGCATTTCGACTACAGTACAGATAGATGACCCATAAAACTGAGGACACAGTAACAATTGTTTTAATATTGAACTCTAAAATTTTTCATTTATGAAGTTGTGATACAGTAGTAATAGTGGTGTAATCTTTTATTGCAATTGTGTTTACACAAAATGTCCAAAAATAGATACAATACCATAATAATTATATAAAGCAGTTTACAATTAATTCACAAAAACTACGGGCATTACTAGGGCACTACATTAGTATTTAAGCTCTATTTACACTATTTCCATCTAAACCATTTAACATTAGTAGAATATAAAACTATGTTGGTTACGAAGTATGCTCCAAACAAAATGGACTTTTTGCTTTTACTTCCTAACAAGCACAATCACAGGAACAGCGTTTGACTCTCTTTTCAACCTTGGGAAGTAGAGCGTCCACCGAACGCACAGATCTAGGCTGAACATCTAAAAATAACAGAAATAATTATTATTATTTTCATTTAATGTGATAGGACTTAAAAAGCAAAGAAAAATTAAGCAGAGAAAAATTATTATTATAAGTCCAAAATCAAGAGAAAAATGAACTTTTCTTTCTACTGAGTTAGAATAATGAAGTTTTAATTACAGATTTGCTGGTTTCAAGTAAAGCAAAAACTTTTTTTCCTTTGCAGTTTTGGCGTAAAATTAAATATAATTTTTTTTTCCTCTTGTAAACTCAATCCGGGGACATACTGTATAATAAAAGTTTGACGTTTGAATTTGAAATTTAGGTAAAAAATGAAAATCATTTACAGTCACCTGATATTTACGTTTCTATTTGAAAAACATGCTAAAACACTTGATAAGTCAAAAATAATGACTTGATTTGATGTTTTTTTTTTGGTTTGTTTTAGCAAAATCTTGCTATTAACACCATTTTCGACCATATTTTGTATTTTTCGTCCTATTGTTTTGACAAAATTTCACTCAAAAAGAGCTAAATCGAATAAAACAAACGAAATAACATGAATTTAGAGATTTTTTGTTGTTTGAGTATGATTTGACAATATCTTGCAAAATAAATGGTTCTCTAATTCAAAAACGAACTAAATCGAGCGAGACATGCTAATCAATTTCAATCTAATTTGGTAATTTTTCAGTCAGTTTTAGCAAAAATTTGAATGTACTTCGAAACGTGATGAAACACTCTAATAAAAATGCAAAAATGACACTAGTTTTGGGCTAATTTGGTAAATTTTCGGTTTGTTTTTAACGAAATTTTGCAAAATAGTTCTGTTTCCGGCTAAAAACATACTAAAATGCTCAGAAATGGACAAAAGAACGTACTTTTTCATTTTTCCGATTTTTTTTTACCTTATTGAGTAAACTATTATTTTTGAGAAAATCTAGCATTTGAGTTTCTGTATGGCTAAAAAAGCGTATAAAATGCTCAAAAAAAAAAAAACAAAAAAAATTGTGACATCGTTTTTGATTGAATTTATAAGACTGAATGTATATCAATAATTAAAAAATCAAATTAAAAAAGATCATTTTGCTAACGTTAGGGCGAATACTCGATTAAAAAAATTCTTTGGAAATACATTAATTTTAACTAGTCACGTTTCTAAAAAATCATCAGAAATTAGAATTTTTTCAAAAGTTTTCCAAAGCAATTTTACCAGATCTGGTGAAATTTCACCAGTCCTGGCAACACTGATCATCGTAATAATCGCAATGCAAGCTCTATAAAAATCCTAATGCCAGGGAGAAGCTTTAATTTTTTATTTTAGTATGTACCAAAATGTCAGAAGCTGTGAAATCTCAAAAACAGAAACAGAAACACTACCCCCACTAGCACTTAAAAAAAATAAACTTTAGGTAGGTATCTATTTTTTGCAACAAATTTCAAAAGAACTTTTTCTACTTCCACATCTAAAACACGGATTATCGTGTATGTTTCCATAACACTAAGTGACCTTTTATATACATCTTGACAAGCCGTGACTAACATGCGTATTAGTCACGTTGCTAATAGCAAATGTCGTATTCGTCACCGGCTGAAGTTGGCTTTCTGTCATTTAATTTAAATTTTAATTTAAAGTTGCGGTCACTTCATAGTGGCCATTTAATTTATTGTAAAGTTGGCAACCCCTAGCGCGCCACCTCTACTGTGTGGGTTGTATCTATGTTGGCAGCAGAATTATCTAAATTCTGTCAACAATTGTGACAGGCCCATTGGCCCAGTAGATTTTATATGTGAAGTATTCTAATCAGATTTTTTTAGAATTGTCATTTTTGATAGATATGTCCATAAAAAACAATTGGATGTTTAAAGTGGTCGTAGAAAAAGTATAGTATGTAACACGTGTATAAACTTTTCTAGGCATTCGTTTTATTAAACAATCGCTCTGCTGCGCTTCGCTCGTTCCTAATAAAACTCATGTCTAAAGTGGCGTTTATAGCACTAGTTACATAATATACTATTTAGATACTATATCTTTATATAGATATAAGTCAGTTTTTAAATGTACGTTGAAACTTTAAACGTCATAAATACATAATAATTGCTTACAGTGAGGTCTAGGCTCCTCTGGGTCAGTGGTTCGAGATTCTGCATCTTCTTGTGGAATCATACGCATGGGAATAGATGCAGGATTTCTATCAAACATCTGGTTTTGCCTCTCATTAACTTCTTGGGCGTTTTGTCTTTGCTGTTCATAAGCCTTCAATTCCTGCAAAGCTTCAGCAACAACTGGTGGGACATTAACCATTTCCATTGGAGCTGATTGTTGCATTTCTGGTGCCGCTGACATCACCAACTGGGGTTGTGTACGCATATCCGGTCCAACTCTTTGGTTCTGTGATGAAGGAACTGGGTGTATTTGTTGTGGAGCAGCGTTCATTTGTTGAAAAATAGTTTTTGCTCCTTGTGGTACAAAAACCTTTTTTTGTGGATTGGTTTGGCCTTCATTCAAATCTTGTAGTGTATCGTCAAATTCTTGTGAAACAGTTACAATAACATCGCGATTTGGAAATCTATTCAACTGTGCAAGAACTTCGTCAGGTATGGGAAGTTTCTGCGCCATTTGTTCAGTGTTGAATTGCATTTCCTGGTTTTGTCCTTCTCGTCCTCTTTGCATTTCCATAATTTTTTGGGCGATGACCTCCTGAGCGATTTGATGCAAAATCTGGTTAGGCGGTAGTCGGTTTTGTTCTCTGATTTGTTGTACTCGTGGAGGCATCGACGCCTCCATTGGATGTGCTGGTCTTTGTGCGTAAGGGTGTAACTGCTGAGCCATGTGTGTTGGGAAATGAGTTTGTGGAATTGGGATCATAACAGGTTGAATAACCATAGTTTCTTCAACTTGATCATCTTCTTGGGGTGATTGTCTAAAAAGTCTAATTTATTAACTGAAAAAATTCCACCAAAATATAATTACTTTTGTTCATTGCCGCTGTCGCAAGAAATCGATATTCTTTCACCGCTAAAGCGTTCGTATCTTGGATCGGTTGTTAAATTAAGTCCAAAGGGTAAATTAATAGCTTTCGGTTTATGATCAACAATTTCTTCCGCACGTTTTTTCTCAACTACGCAATTAATTTTAGGTTTTTTACTTTTTTCAAATAAAGCACCAAGATCATCAAAGTCTAATTGCAAAGGCAATTTTAGGAAAACTGTTTTCTCATCCGATTCACCACTACTGTCACTGCTGGAGGACTCGCTGACAGAGTTTTCAGAACTTTCAGGACTTGTGGAGTCAACGTTATTATTCTTATTCTCATTTTCTTGGTTTCGGGATTCTTTAGTACTCAAATAATTTGAGCTTTGTGTTTGTTGATCTTCCTGAAAAAATAAGAGGAACCACATTATTATAAGTAGGTATGTATCTACCAAGTATTCGTAAAACCACAATTTATTTGCTAACATATTTTTCCCAGGTCCATACAGGGTAATTCTTAAATAGACCGACAAAATTTTATCCTTGGTGGTATCAAATGAGAACATGCTGGAAAAAATATTTATAAATTCTTTGTTTAACCGTTCTCCAAATAAAATTTATTAAAGTTATTTTCGACGTAAAGCGTACGCCACTGATGTGTTCGTAATACCATGGTATTAATTTGATTAAAATGTACTTGATCATTGCAACAAATCATAAACGCCGTAAGTGGCACGGATCAAGGGGGTTTAACCCCTAAAAGTCATAAACCTAAACAGGATACAGTTTGTCTCCATTTATCGTTGGGAAGATGTGATAAAATTTTGTCGGTTTATTTAAGAATCAGCCTCGCTGCAATAGTATATTACATAACGAGCACGGAAAGTGATAAATAACGCACAAGCGGGAAAGTCGCGCACGAGGCGTTAGCCGAGTGCAGGCAATACCGCGAGTGCGTTAGACACTTTCCTGCAAGTTTTGTACACTATTTTTCCTACGACCATAAATAATTTTTTTCTTACGAACATATTTTTTTTTCATAACGATTTATTTTTTATAATGGAAACAAAAATACGTTGAATAACGATTTATTTTTTATAATGGATACAAAAAAATACGTTGAATGAAAAAATACAAAACATTCGAGTGTGAATTGTGCGTTAGATTTATAACACACAGTGCGAAAACAAATCGCACAGGTTTTTGACCTCGTACGATATTGCCAATTTTTGCGCATATGTAATTGTGCGTTATGATCTAGTTTCGTATATGGTCGTAGGAAAAGTGTCTAACGCACTCGTGGGGCTTCCCATTTGTGCGTTATTTCTCACTTTCCGTGCTCGTTATGTAATATACTATTACGAATACTGTCATTATTTACTAGTATTCACATTTGCTGTTCCATAATAAGAAAATGCAAATTTTCAAAAAAAACTGAAATCAAGTGACTTGTACAAAAATATGCTTGAAAGTGTTCTGAAAATTTCAGGAAGGAATACTCGTAGTAAATTCAGTACTAACTGTAGTTAATAGTAGAATAGTTAATACATACTTAATAGTTATTTATGGTACAAGTGTGTTATATTACAAATAAATCATGCAAAAAAATGGTTTCCCGAACTATGCCCCAAGAGCTACATTTATAGTTATTTATATATTAAGGTCATAAGTAGGAGATTATGGCATGAGGGAATGTTTAAAGCCTGAGGAACGATGGCTTTTAAATTCCCGAGGGTCATAATCGATAATTATGCCCGTGGAACATACAACGTTTTATTCTATTTTATAATTTCTAAAAGATTCAAACAAATATTTAGAATTCATTAAAGGAAATCAACTAAAATTTGTGTCCACGCAAATTTTAGTGTTATGTAGAAAGTTAGCGATTTTGATGTTGTTAAGGTTACTGCGTTTGTTTAAAAAACCATTCATTTTTCAAAATGAACGTTTCTGAAGCAGAAAGCGTTTATTCAAAAAAAAAAAATTACAAGAATTTGAAACTGCTCAGGGAGAATTTCCCATAAATCATAGGAATATGACAAGTTTTGATACCATTGCTTGAATAATTAAACCAACCGTTGCTTGCCAGATTTTTGACAGATTTGTGATAATAATTACCAATTTATGCCCTCATTTGGGGACGTATAAAGGTGATTATGGACTAAAATAGAATAAAATTATCTTATTTTTGAAAACCCGTTGACAATGGTTGTCAAATTAATCATAATTCCATTCATGAGCTTTCAAAAACAATCATTATGTATCCCAACAACAAAAGAGTAAACATATCCTAATTTATATTCCTAACCACTAACTAACAAAGAATGTTGATCAATAAGGCTCGGATTATATGCAAAATGCATATTTTGCATATAATCTAATGTTTTTTGATTAAAATAAGCCAATTAAAAAATCCATATTTTGCATATTTTGGCAACTTCGTGCATATTTATGAAATATTGCATGTTTAGAAAGGTTTAATTACTAGGTTATTAAAATGGCTTGTCTGAGGCAAAACCAATTTATATATTCTCTTTCCTTCATCGTGTGCAGTTCAAGATTTATTAGGAGTTTGTTTTTTTATTGTTAAAAGTTTTGCATATCGATGCATATTTGGCATTGTATTTTAGCATATTGCTTAATATCTTGTGCATATTTTTGTGAAAATACGTTCACATAAATGCGCCTATTTTACGAATTTTTCGTGCTTATAATCCTAGCCTTCTTGATCTATTATTACTAATTATTCAAGGGGTGTAAAAAACTAGAGAAGACAATGCCATTTTTCATGATAATCATTATTTGACAAAATTATCATATAACCCAGATACCTACCAGTGGAAATAAATTTACAAAAACTTGCATCCGGGGTAATTTTCTACACTCAATACATTTTCTTGCAGATTCAGATTTATTGGTTAATTTTATTTAAAAAATGTTGCAAATGTTACTCGTGTACGATGTAGCGTGTTCGCGAAAAATGGAGTTTTACTAAACCTGACACCGATATTAATTTCAGAGACAAAAATTTACATCAGCTTTGAAACAAAAGGCCCACCCCAGCAGGTCATGTGACAGATGAAAGTATTCTTCATATTATTACCTATTAACTTATAGGAATAAATTCGTAAGTTCTTTGAAATAAAGTCCAGTTGTGCTCTAGAGGAAAAATTTTCGGACATAAGTCCACAGGAATTTTTTCCTTATATTGACTTAAGGAACCACCTCTCAAAAGCTTTTTTCTGAACATTTTGTTGTTGTTGTTTATTATTTTAATCTACCTCTTTTTCTGTTAGATCTCGATTAAAAGATTGTAGAGAAAAAGTAATTTCAGTTTGTCACATACATTTAGGATGACTGAATAATCATAACCAATATCAAAATAAATCAAATATATGACTTTTCGATGATTGTCGGTAGAGTCGCTCATGACTCGCTCGCTTGGTCGAACTGACCTACATTCAAAGAGTAAAGACCTCTCGCTTTCACCGTTGTGTCATGAACTCATACGAGTAAAGATGTTAATAAATATCAAATTATCGTTGTTGCCTATATTATACGTACCTACATGTAACACTGAATATAAATTAATAGTCTTTTGGGTCGGTATAGATAGCATTAATTGAAAACTCTCCTCTAAATTTCCAAATCAAGCATCCAAATCAAGCATGTATCAAAAAAAAACATAAATATCATAAAAATAAAGTAACAGTTTCTCTGTCACACAAATGATCAAGAATCTAAGCCAAAAATTTCATTAAGCAACTATAAAATTAATAAGTGTTGTTTTTACACATATTAATGTTAAGTCCGTAATTTGGTGAATTTACAAATTTAAGAGCAACATTTCCTTTCCTGTGTAAAAGAACCCCACCAGGGATACAAGAGGCATTAAATGCGGAGGGAAAAAAGTTAAAAGATTGTCATGGCATTATTTCTCTTGTAAAAATACGCTTTAATACTATTTATTAATATAATAAGTTATTATAATTTATTAATATTACACCTACTAGCTTTTTTTGCAAAGTCAAATGTAAAAATATGTGTTACTGAAAAATATAACAGTGGTGTGGTGTCCACTATTTACGTAAAATACCGTATGAATTTGAAAATATGGGACACAACAAAAACAAACAAAATATTTTATTTTAGATACAAGAGGATTTAGATAGTTGTGCATAAATTTTAAGAGGTATAGGTCTAAAAAAGTCAAAATAACTCAACTTGGTTTATCCAAATCTTTATAGTTTCTGAGGTACATATGAGTAGGTATAAGGAAATTCGTTAAAAAATGCAGTATAAACAAAGTCTGCATCTTTTAAGTACTTTCTTATAAAGTTTACATTGCTTGTCATTTGATGCAAAATTTAATTTTTTTCAATATGAGGATTCTTTTTTCTGTTGATCTTGATAATTTTAGCTTAAGTATCCTCTCCTTAGAATCTCTTACAACCTCTTAGAATTTGTATACAACTATTAAATCACTATTCACAAGAAATTTGAGAGAGCCCTATGCTCAAAATTAAAAAATACCAACAACCCTCATGTTAAAAAAATAAGAAAAGAAAACAAATCCGTTTATTGGACCAAATAAAGATCGAAATGGCGTGTGTTACAACATTTTCTGGCATTAAATTATGAAATAACTATTATTTACGTATCAGAAATAATAATTACCCGCACAAGAGCTTCTGGTGATAAAGGAGACTGAAACCTGTCGGCTGCTTCATTAAGTAGTTCCAACTCTTGTTCCAACTGTCGACATGAAGCAGTTGCCGTAACGTAAGCAGAGGCTAGTAAGAAACTACCTAACACAAAAGACACCAACACAACTGTAACGGCAATGATTTTTGCCACTTGAACTGTTGGACTATTGGAACGGTGATAAGCCTGAAATTAAAAATGATATTAGTACAATTATTATTTTGACAAAGAATGTAGAAAGACTGTGTTCCCGCATATGCTTAGTTTTAATCACAAACGAGTTTAGCAAGAGTCACAAAGGCTGCATTAGCTCGCATGCTAAAACAATTTTGCTTGAGTTTGTTCAACAGCTTTTAAAACAGACAGTTATTGCTTACGTACAATAAGCATTAAAGTCGAAATTGCATGTGAACATTGACTACAAACCGGGTGAACAGAAAGTATGAGAAAATAGTATATCATGTTATTAGGAGTAAAAGTGGTAATTTATGTGGCGAAACTGAACGTTTATTTCGCCGAACGGAGTGAGGCAAATGATTTACCTGAGAAACATAAAGTTATTTTTACTCCAAATAACATATGATACTCTATTTTATCGGCAAACAATTTAGATGGAGATAAAAGAGCAACATAATAATTACACAGGCCGACATGATTTTTGGGGTTTAAAATGTTGTTGTCATTTTTTACTAACTTGTTGACGCCGATTGCAAATCCACCTGTCTCACAACAGGTTTTGAAAAAATCTATATACCTAGTGGTAATTTTTATTTTCTTCATAAAATCATCCAGTTTTAGCTCTCTTTCCGCGAGTTTTGCCACGTTTCATGAAAAACATGGGAATTATAACAGCAGCAACACCCATAGGATATTCCATTGTTCTAGAATGAGTCGTTGAATTTGGTTACAATATCCGTGTCATAACCATCACCTCATTGGCAACGTCGCAAATGCGTTTTTTAAGGTGAAATAGATCAAAAACATTTGATTTTTGTGTACCTACTTAAAAGAAGAATTTGTGTCACAACTAAACTCTAATGACAAATTTTAAACCATGAAGCTCCACTCTTTCATACAAAAAAAAACATTGTGGAAAGTGACAGAAAAGGCGATGGCTTCATAACTCCATTATTTTTGTAGATAGATATGACAATATATGCATAGGGTAGCTAAAAAGTAAGGATATAGCTAAATATTTTTAGAACGGTTTAGCAGAGCACCTTGAAATTTGGGAAACGGTTTACCTATTTTTTGGTCAAAGTTCAGACGACAAAGAGCTAACGATAGATAAAGACATCATTTCCAAGACTAAATTTTTTTACATTTTTCAAAATTTAATTAGTTTGATAATTAAAAAAAAATGAGATATGCATGTGTTACATCCCAGAACTCCCAAAAAAAATGCTCTTCTTAAAAATAATAAATTTGACCCTTCCTGACATTAAAAAAAATCAAGTTAGCCTTGTATTCCTAGAACAAATGGAGATAGAAGTTTGATAAACATCTGAGGCTATGGAATTTAAATACTTTTAGGCAATAAGTTTTGATGAATAGTTTTTATGATATTTACCTGCATCCATACTTTTTAGCGACCCTGTATATAGAACAAAGATACACAGTTTTTTGTCATCTATTGTTTAGCCCAATCAATGCTGCTTCCTGTTCCACCGGAAGTAACATCAATTATTATTTTTAGATTCCTCATTAAATTGTTTTTCAATAAGCTTATTTTCTATTATTTATCAATAACTTTTGATTTTAAGCAATTTAAAAATTAAATTAAATTAAATAGACTACGGAAAGATTAATTATTCTATCTAAGACAAGCAAATGACTGATAACAAAAAACTGTTTAATTTTGATCAAAGAAGTATTGTAACGTCTTTAAAAGTAATGAAATTATGTAATTATGTAAGTAATTATTATTTTTCAAATTGTCGTTTCCTGTATGAAATAGTGGAGTATTTTGGTTCTAAATTTGTCATAGAATCCAGTTCTTACACAGATTTTTCTTTTACATACAAATTAAATGTTTTTGACCCATTTCACAGCTACAACGTTGCCAGTTAGGAAATTAATGGTACGACATATATAGGCTGTTTCAGTTAAATCCCACGTTATACGTATTGTGAGTTCTGCCAATGAAATTTATCTAAAAATTTGCCTATAGCATAGCCGTAATCGGTTATGTCCTGTTCAATAAAAATATTTTTAAAATGATCGGTTATACCGGAAGGGGGTATCAAACTGTTTTTTATTGGTCTTTTGAATTATTCTAGTAATTTTAAGAGAGTTTTTACAGTCTACCCTATATCTAAATTTTGAAATTTTTTGACTTTGCACCTTATTTAAAAAATCGATTACTCTACCACTTTTAATTATTTTAAAATCGTATTTAAGCACATGAAAGAGAAATGTTAATTCTTTCCTTTGGTGTATTCATAATTAAAAAATAATTAACAAACTCCCAAAATTTAACATTAAGTTTGGGAAACTTCAAATAACTCAATTTTTCTAAATGAAAGTTTTATTTTTTATTTACTAAATCAAGAAGAGTTTAGTTCTGTATCGATCTTATTCAATTCTGTCTTATTCAATTCTGTATCAACATTCCCTATACCTATGTTTAATGGTTTTCAGGTTATCTTGACTTACTTACTTACATTGCGAGAAATTCATTATTATTATTCATAGTTCTTTTTGCATAGTTTGCCATGGAAACATTTCTCACTGCATAAACGACTTCATTTAACAATTGGTATGAAATATCAGGTTCAGGTTGGGAAGTGGTTACTTCCCAATCCAAAAACTGATAAGGAAGTGACCACTTCCCAATCTGAATTTATTTTTTGACATTTGACTCTTTTATGCCTATTATTTAATGTTACATTTTGTTCATGTTCCTGGTATCTTATCTTGCTCAGCATTTTTCTGTGAGGCACAAGTTCTGATATATCCTGTATGTAAAACATATTTTATTTTTTTACTTTGGAATGCTAAATTGGTAGGAGTCATTGTCTTTAATTTATAAATACAAATACACAGAAACACTTAAAATGTACATGTTCCAAACTGTCTGCTACTAACAAAAAGTTTAGATTTTTCCTCCAATTTACTATTTTATTCCATAGCTGCGTAGTTCAAAGTTTTAATTTTATATAAATAATGTAATTGTTTAATAATTATAATTATACAATAAGTGAATTAAAACATTGTTTATTTGCGAAAAGAAAATTCTTCGATTTATAAGCTTTGAACTATTAAATAATGTAGATTAATGATTAATGTGTAGATTTCATCAGGTATCTGCTTTCCTAAAACAACACTGTGTATAGGGCACAGAGCAAAGAAATCTAAAGTCTTCAGATTCGAAGAAATGGACACTGCTTCAGATGATGAATATTTGCTGAAATAATTTTTAAATCACTAGTGAATTAAAACGTATTAATTTTTAACTAGTGAATAATAGATTGCTTATACGTGTTACTATGGAGTTAATAATGTCAACTTATAATGTCAAAATTGAATCAAATATTTTAAATGTTTGACTTGAGACTTTTGTTAGTTTGCTTTGACCGTAGTTTTATCCTACAGTCATGGGTCCTCAGTCTATTTCAACCTGCCACTTGAGATACCAGTATCAGTCACAAAAGGAAATTGTTGTTCATTAACTACTGAAAATACAGAGTGGTTCCCTTTTAATACAAAATAATAGTCATCACTCATCTAGGCTCGCAAAATTTGTAGCTTATTAAAATTGCGCCCTTTATCTTTGGTAAAGAAGCGTTTTTGAACAATTGTTCATAGAACACGTGTTCCTGCAATTTTGCCAGTAAAAACAGAACCACCCTATATATTATTAAATACATCTTAGAATAAAAAAGGTGTCAAAACATTAAAAGTTTTCTATTATGGATTTTTAATACACGCGCCCTAAAACTCTCACACAGGGCAGACAGTGCGTTACAGGAAATCTACTTTAGCCTCCCAGGCGCATACGTTGAGTAGGAAGAGGATATCGACGTGTAGAAAGTAACCGTAGGCAAGCCGAATGAATACAATACTTTTACCCCAAACATTCAAACATTTCCAAGTGTTACGTAACCTTTTTGTTTGACAAGTCAAAAATTAGGAGAAAAATTTTAGAAGTTTTTTATTCGTTTCGAATTAGGCTGACAATTGCTGTAGAAAAACATTTAATACATTAATCATGGAAATTGTATAGGTACATTGAGTGAACTTCGGAAAAAATTAGCCTCGACGGTATTTGGAGACTGTCGAAAAGACAATTAGAAGATTTTGCGTTAGAAATTGTAATTAAATTATGTATCTCGCTCAAAAAAATGCCTACGTTGTGGAGAAAATTAATTCTTCAAAATGTCCAACTAGGCGAATAAAATACATACAGGGTGCACCAAAACTCGCGCCCCAGAGAAAAATGTCAAATGCCGGCGGCAATGAGTCGCCAAAAAGTGCAGCTGAAGAAGTAACTTTTGCTTGCATAAGAAAGTTGAGAGACTCTTAATTCCACTAATCCCAGAAGGGCGTGATTGGAAAATTATATCCGTTGCTAGGTTACACAAATAATACCAATTTGCCCAAAATTTTATTAAAAATAGCTGGATTATTGTAATTGTCTGTCACACTATTTTCGAATATTTTTCTCGCTGAAGATGCTGTGCACAAGTATAATGAGACGAAATCGTTGAAAATTTTTGAAAACTCGATTTCCGTTGCGATGAACCAACAACTAAGTATTTTAATACTTTTAGATGTTTTCTTCAGAAGCATTGTTCCTCCTTAACTTTTTCTTCGATATGACACAGACAACAAGCCGAAAAGTAATTCTAGAAGCGAGTTAGATTAACCAGAAAGACAAAAATGTACGGCAGTTTCTTTACTAACAGAAAAATGTACTTTTTATAAAAAAAATTGTACTTGAACAAAATAGGTTAGGATAATTTTTACTGTCATAATTGTAGATTTACCAAGGTATTGTTGTTCGGTAATGTAATTGTAACCTAAAAACACACATTGCACTAAGACCCCTTGCTTTCTTTTTCATTAAACAATCCACAAGAGTATTGCAATATTGATATTGAAATTAGTTGATATTCCTCAACAGTCCACAAATTTACTGGAAATCATTGCTGAAATGCCCACGGAAACAAAGCATTTGAAATTTCCTCTGCCCTAATACGAGTATGTCAGTTATAATGACTACAACTTCTCTGATGCATCTACTTAGTGCCCTCTTAAAAAATCAAGAAAAGCTTCTTCATTTTCAACTATGCGCGCCGTTCTGGGAACACCTCTAATTTCTGTTCTGTCTGGTAGGACTTGATCGCTCTTGCACCTTGGCAATGGCTCTCAATGTAACCTTATAGCATGGGCGATTTCTGTCAGGAAAACGTTCGGAAAATATCCTAGCTGCCTCCCTGGCGTTACGCCAACACTTTCCAAAAGTGGTTATTATCTCCAAATAATCAGCGGCTAATCTCATGGTTAAAACTTATTAACTTAAACCACACAATTGACATCTAACACAAATTCAAACCATTACACTCGTGTACAACCTCTTCAGGGAGAAAAATATTCGAAAATAACGTGTTATGTCAACACATGACAGATGTGAAAATTACAGTAGACCAACTATTTATTGAAGATTCTAGGCAAATTGTTATTATTTTTGTAACCCAGCAACAGATATAATTTTTCGATTCCACCCTGAGGTGCCCTTCTGGGATTGGCGGAATTAAGGGTCTAATAACTTTCTTATGCAAACAAAAGTTACTTCTTCGGCTGCACTTTGTGGCGACCCATTGCCGCCGGCACTTGACATTTTTCTCTGGGGCGCGAGTTCTGGCGCACCCTGTATAGAGTGCATTATCAAAAGTAATGCCGGACAAAACCCTACAATGGAAAATATCAAGACCGAGAACAAGAAAGGAATCAAACTAGAAGTCCAGAAAAAGACGATAAGAATATCGTTTATCGATGATGACAGTATTACAAAAAGTAACATAGGAGGAGTAACGGTAAATATGTTGATGAACTCTGATAGTAAAAGTAACCAAGAACAGCTAAAAGAAACCAAAAGCAATGCTCATTAAAGTAACTTTCTGGTTTTTCATTTGGCAATAAAACTCCACTTAAAGTTTTTGAATATCAAGTATAATATCTCCATAAGTAACAACAGCATAACATCAGCAACCTATCAACCTATTATACCTATAATGATTTAGCAAAATTATTACATAAACGTGTCAGACAAGTTGAAAATCCTTCTATCACTTTTGCAAAAAGTGTATACTTTTTTCAAAAAGGACCATCTACCAACGCACCTCTTTAGAGACACTACACAGTATCATAAACACACGCTTTTGGTAGTTTACTAACAGTTAATGATAACCTTATACAAGACAGTCATAGTAGCGCAGGTACATACGTTTTAAGTACCTACCTTGCCAATTTTATTGCTAGCCTCAATACGAATGAAGATTTGTAAGTCGTTTGTGAAGGAAGTTTAAATTTAGACTAGGACTCTTTTTCGTTTTTTGTTTTTATAATATTTAATAACAAAACACATATTGAAACAATTTGATAAATTTTACCACATAAAACTACAATATAAGAAATTGAACCTAGAAAAAACAAAACACAAACACAGAAAGTTTAAAACCAAAATAAAAATCAAAGCAAATGTTCAAAATGAGGTCTATTTCTTCCATCTCTTCTGCAGCAGTCGTTTCTCTGTGTAACAGCTCCTATCTGCCGTTCCTTCTTGTTTGGTATACTTTTGCCTTACCAGTTTTCATCACAATTAAAAAAAAAATTCCTTCAGCTCGGTTTGAACCCATTAGAGTTGAAAGCATTGATAATTTTAAACTACACGCTAATTTTCATCAACCAATTCAGCGGTTCTCAAAATGTGTTCACTTTTTTGCTATTCTGTACCTATACCTTCAAATTTTTGCTAAACCATTCCCTACACCCGGTATAATTAAAAATAACACGAGATGCTTCTGAGGAGATGCGACCTCCATAGTTTAAATTTGAGTTAGAAGTAATCGTAGATCAGTTCCCAAAATTTAAAAATGTCACACTTAACGTTCCCATTGCTGACTCAGTTAAGCCCGTTTACCACCTGAATAAAAGAATACCAATTACTTTGAAAGTCAAAATAGAAAAAAAAATGGAAAAACTGAATCGGACATTATAGAAATAGTAATTGAACCCAACTTTAAACAACACAGATAAATAAAAATATGTTTACATAGACATGCAAAAAGCAGATGAAGTTTTTCAGCGATCTTACACTACCACCAATAGACGTTCTAATACCACATTTCCGTAATGCACTATTGTTTAGCCGATTAAATATAAAAAAAAATTCTTCATTTCATTTAAATACGAGTATAAAAGATTTATGTTCTAAATATCATACGCACCAAAAAGTAGTTTTTCAAAACTTTTGGAAAGTATTCTACAACACGTTTAACTTTGACGCTCGTATACGTCCGAAATCATGCTAAACATGATAAAACGCTTAAAAAGAATAGAACAAATGGCCCCTTAGAAGAATTAAAAAAAAATGTAGCGTTTAACGAATATTTAGACAGGGTGAAACGGAAACATTTTTCTCAATATGCTAATGGCATGTTTTTTTAAAACAGACTAATCTGGAAAATGTTAATATGTAGTTATTTATTACGAAAAGTATTTTTTTCCACGAGAAACAGTGTGGATCCACGAAGAGTGTAGAATCCTAAGTGGTCCATTTTTTGGGTTTTGTCTATGTGTCTCTTACAACATTTTATCCAACAACTCATGTATTTATTTTAAAGAGATTTGAGAAGCAGTACAACAGTTTACCTTTACAATTTTACTATGCCAAAAGCATTGGGTTTTTCCAAACTTACGTAAGATAAAAAGTAAGTACACATAGACATAAGTACACATAGTTACCTATAAAAAAGTTTTATTGAAGGAAACAGAACAGATTTTTTAAGTCTCCCGCTAAAACTAACGATTAAATTTAAATTTTACCCAAGCTAGAGTAAATAATTGTTATATAACCGGATGTAAAACCTAATTCAGTGTAATTGTTGGTAAAACAAAATTGTTTAGCTAAGTAGTTGTTAAGAATTTAAAGTAATCATTCATCTTCTTAAATTTTATCGACTATAAATAGACATCAGTTAATAGTTTGAAAAACTAATTACAACATTGATAATACTTTTAGAATGTTTGCTTGTTAAAGTAACAATTGTTAAAGATAACTATTATACTCATAATCTCTGTGCTTTTTTGTTATTCAACGTACTACCTTAATACGTTGTACAAACTCTTACCAACTTTCTACTTTCAAATAATGTTTGCTGAAATGTTGCGAATAGAAAGCATCAGGAAATATTGAAGTGAAATTACTTTCCAGGCAGTTTCGATCAACCATTTGTTTTAAAAAGCATAATTTTTTACTAATGCGGTAAACTAATAAAATTAAATTCGTTTAGCTTGAATCATAATATTAATGTAGTTTTGTTATTACGTATTCCAAGTAGGTATAACCAAATTTTTTATTTATACAAAGACAAATTTGATGATACTCACATTCTCGTTATTTGCTAGTATATAGGATGTAAAGAAAACATTTATCAATAAGTTAATGGTATATTCTCTAATCTCTACAAAATGTTGTAATTGGCATTTCCTTTCTACAAAAATAAAAAAACAAGCTTCATAATTTTTGAGTTTCAGGAGTGCGTTCTTTAACTCTGCATAACTGCTTCATCGGTTTTCAGGCTAGCCTGGTCTAAAAAATATACAGGCTGATTTTAATAGTTGTGCAGAAATTTTAAGAATGATAGTAGAAAACAAAAAACGCGAAAATAATTCTTTTCGAAGATATAAGGAGTTTTAATCAAATTTAAATTTCACGCGTAGTCTTTAAAATTCAGTAATAAAAATTGTAAACACATCTTTGAGGCTAGTTCTTAAAAATCGGCAATAATAACAGCCACACAAAAAGTGTTTTCATGTTCTCAGTAATGTAAATTTTGGAATAAAAGACTCAAATATGCACACTTCTTTTATATTGTATTTATTTTTAAATTTTGTATAATGAAGATTGCACCTTTTATATTTCTAAAAGTATAAATATCCAGATGAGGCAATTTATACAGGGTTATTCATAAATATGAAGCAATATTTGAACCTCAAAAATGACCTATAAAATGATGTTAATTTAAATAATAACTCGTGTCCTATCTCTACTGATAAGAATTTTACAGCCCTCGGAATGTGGGTATGGAAATTTGATTTTTTTGTAATAACTTTGGAACTATTTGACCAAATATTATAAAATTGGGAACATTTCCCTGTGACAACATACCCTTTAAACTAGTAATCACGAAAACCGGATACATCCACTCAATTTCCGGTTCCAGCAGTTGCAGGTCACATTTTCTGTGTTTTTCCATTTTTTTGCTCTCTTAACACCAATTTTTTATTGCCCAAATCGATAGAGTAATCAATTTCGATCAAAAAACGCATAAACTTTAATACCTCTAATATGGACCGTTTCAAAGATATTTTAATTTAAACTGAGGACTGCACATCGCTGAAACCAAAAAGTAGGGATTTTGAATTGGTAACAAATGATCATGGTCTCACTAATCGCTGTCAGGCATCTGTCAACTTTGACATTGGAGGATTATTAGACAATTAATCGAAAATATTTAATAAAAGAGTTTACCTCAGATTCCAAACATAACTTAGAATAAATCCAAATGGATCACGTAGCATTTAATTCATAAAAAATTCACAAAAATTTATAGTCAAAGTTAACAGATGCCTGGCAGGGATTTATGTGACCATCGTCATTGGTTGCCGTGGATACCACTTATTCAAAATCCCTATTTTTTGATTTCAGAGTTGTGCAGTCCTCAGTTTAAATTACAATATCTTTGAAACAGTCCATTTTATGGGTATTAAAGATTATGCGTTTTTTGATCGAAATTGATTACTCTATCGATTTGGGCAATAAAAAATTGGTGTTAAGAGAGCAAAAAAATGGAAAAACACAGAAAATGTGACCTGCAACTGCTGGAACCGGAAATTGAGTGGATGTATCCGGTTTTCGTGATTACTAGTTTAAAGGGTATGTTGTCACAGGGAAATGTTCCAAATTTTATAATATTTGGTCAAATAGTTCCAAAGTTATTACAAAAAAATCAAATTTCCATACCCACATTCCGAGGGCTGTAAAATTCTTATCAGTAGAGATAGGACACGAGTTATTATTTAAATTAACATCATTTTATAGGTCATTTTTGAGGTTCAAATATTGCTTCATATTTATGAATAACCCTGTATATTTTGACTTCTTTAAGTGTACTATCACCTTTTAAAAGTACATACAGAAGCATGTATGTGTATACAGGAGGTTTACGGTCCTGAAGTTGAAATTTTAAGAAGTTGATATCATGCACATGCACGGTAAACGAAAACCATGACGCAATATAAAATAAAATTTACCTCACAAAAGTAAATCATTTATTTTATTCAATCCTCTATGTTAAAATTGAATTTTATCTACTCTTTTCTTCATGTTAAAATGAAATTTTATCGTCTAGATGATAAAAAATACATCCATTGATGTTTATCTGCGGTTGTTAGTTGCTAACGATGTTTGACATTAGATTTCATTGTTGAATTTTACTTTGACATTTATAAATACCGACCAAATTGACTACAAAATTTGTGAGGATTGAATAAAATTTTATATTGTACACGACGATAAAATTTTCATTATGTTTTCGAGCATATTAGCGTCTCGGCTGACGCCTCGACGCTAAATTGCTCTCAAAGATAAGATTCACTTTGATCGTCTTGCATAATAAATAATTTAATAACTATTATCCACAATCACTCTATAAAGAGACTTTATTCCACACTTTAAATGCGTATCAAGTAGCAGTTTATCCACTAGTGGAATAAAGTAACTTTATTCCATTGTTAGTAACCAGCGCACCGCGAAACAGCTTACTACGTTTAACCGAAAGCACATTTGGCGTGACGTTTAAATGTCAGTTTAATTTTTAATTAAGTTTGGAATAATTTGAGCCTGTGATTGTGGATAAAACGTTATATTGCAGTCGTGTGTTAGTCGCGCGTTAACCACTTAAGAAAATTAACCGCTTGAACTGACGTTCTCGCGGTTAAACATTCTTGCGTGGATAAAACGCTACCTAACACACTCTTACAATAAATAACTATTATATTATTTGTTTGAGATCTGCACTGCAAGGTAAATCATAATTATGACAACAAATTTGTTATTTTAATATGTATTTGTGATCCATATTCATAATTTGAAGAAAAAAAGTCCAAGTTGAAACTTGAAAATGATTTCGTTAGGTTAGAGTGATCATTTTATCAAACAGAAGACTTTACAATTTAAATAGTAATGAAAACCAAACCAAATCAAAGAATTACAGTGTCAAACATATAAACTGATTTTTCTTTAATTGTAACAATTAATTTTTTCTGAAAAAGAAATCATTTCAATGACCATCAAACCAATATTTTGGTTTGGAGTTTTTTGTATTACCAGAATATCAACCCCAAAACCATAAACACCCAATATGTATGTACATTTGCGGCCTTTGAAAACTAAGACATTAACTTTTGGCATACTATTTGCTATTTTACAAATTTGTATACTGTAAATAAAGTTTTCATCAAGGATGACAATGTTAGTTAATTTTTCAAATTCTAATGGTGTTGCAATAAATTAGTGTAGTTATTTCTGTCTACAAAACTAAAATTCACTGTTTTGAATTAAAGTTTTTTGCTCTACGACACTGACTCGTATTATTTTAATGACATTTTAGAAACTTCAGTTTCAAGGCATTTTACAACAACAAAATTTTGTATTTGTCAAAGTGTCTTAGTTTTCAACGGCCGCACTGTACAAACGCTACCTTATTAAAATCTTGTTGACAGTTTTCGCGTCACTTTCCTTTCACTTTGTTTAACCCATTGGCTATAAGGTTTTTACATCCAATTCTGAAATTAATTGTCATTGAAGAATAAAAAATATAGGCGTAATAAATAAAAAGTAAATACACCATTACTTTAAGGTCGTAATTAATACTTGTATTCATTTTTTTATAACGATCTAAAAACCGGTTTCTGCAATTATAATATGCCATTAATTTAAGTTTTGGCAATGGAAAGCAATGGTTACTCGTAAGTGTGTTTATATTATAAATAAGTCACCCAAGAGCCCGATGACTCTCATAAATTGTGATTATTTTAACACCTTTTGTGTTTTTTTATTCTGAGAAGCACTTTCACGGTACATGTTGATATAAATTGAACCTGTCTTTTTTAAAAATCACTGAGCTAAGAAATTTCTCACAAATGGGTTATTGTTTAGCTTACCCGTGAGTTATACGATATCTTATTCATTGAAAAATCACCATAATTATTAGACAAATCATGTTTTAGCGAACCACCTTGTTTAATTCTGAATAAAAGTTTTGATTCATTTTTTGTAAATTGGCTTTTAATTTAATACATTTTAATTTAAAGCCAATTAAGTAGGAGTGGTAATTAAAATATAATGGAAAATTAAATAGAAAAACAAAACAATGGAACATTTTGTTTCACAACTATTATTCAAAGAAAAGAAAAATTGGCCCTTTACACAATCGTGTAGGTTATAATATACTATTAGACGAGCCAGGTAAGATTATAATGATTAATATATAATTTTTCGCTTGTGTGAACCATTCTCCCAAAATCCTTATTTAATATAAATTTAATTCTTTAAAATAAAAATTTAAAATTTGAAGCCCAATAAATATGTAGTAGGAGTAATTAAAATATATTGGAAAATTAAGGAAAAAAACAATGGAACATTTTGTTTCACAACTAAATATTATTCAAAGAATAGATGGAGAATTAAACATAATATAGATAATAAATAAAAATATTTTATATTTTAAAGTATGAACTTGTTTCTAAACATCCAAAAGTGGGCGTAATTTGGCTTTTATAGGCCCTTGGACTTCCACGGCACCTTAGGCGATCTCGATTTTTACACCAAATTCGCCGAGTTTTAAATTCTTATTTGAAAAAAGCAATACGCAATGCAAAATACAATTAAACAAACGTTGTTATATAGGGATGCGCCAAAACTCGCGCCCCAGAGAAAAATGCCAGGAACATAGAAAAGATGTTAAAAAAAATATCAATGAAAATTTCGAAGTTATGAGAGTTTAAATTTTGCACTTTGACTCTATTTATTTCTGTTGGAAAAATAATTTTCCAAGTTTTTTTGCTACAGGTTATTAGAACAAGAAACAAGGAAGCTATAGCCTAAATTGTAACTCTGTTTAATGTTATTTGTGGCTATTATTGGCAATTTTTTTTTCTTTTACTAAATAATTATAAAAAACATATACAAGATCATCAGTATCATTAAATAGACAAAAAATGTCAAATGTCAAAAAATAAATGTACAACCTAAAATACCCTATGGGATAGAATGATAAAAAATTTTTGGTAACCTAAAACCGTGCAATGAAATACGAGACGTTTATTTAGTCAAGCTAAATGGTTATGGCTAAACGCTGAAATATGCTCAACCAAAAAATACGCGGTGATTCAAAAATGTCGGATTGCCATACAACTCTCGAATGGTGATAGAAGACTTTCAGCTAAGCATAAAAATAAATTCAGATCTTTGTTTCAAATTTTTTTTTTTGATAAAAACAGAACTGTCAATTTTCATATTATCATGTAGGCATCTTAATTTTTTTGTTTCCGATGTTGTTGAATTTGCTAGTTTTTTTCATCAGTCTTACAACATCTGCCGTTCCCGCTAGCTCAATTCAAGATTACATAATCGGATCGGTCAAAAACTTAATACAAAATCTAATCTTTGGAAAGCTATATCGGGCTCAATCAATTTTTTGTCATGGCAACTTTCAACTTTTGAATCACCCTGTATAGTAGTAACCAGATATTTTTTTGGTTTATCCCTATACTAAAATATACGTCGTTAGTTATTTAAATAATGGGTTCCTTGAAGATGTTCTCTTAATTGTGAGAATAACTGTCAAACCTAGAAGACAGAGGGTTGTTGTTTCATAGCCATCTTTATAAGTGGCAGCCATGGCTGTCTCTTTTAATTTGCACCAAATTTATGTTAGTAGTTACTTTTTTAAATTAAATTAATGTACATATTCTTCGTATCCAGTACTTATATAAAATATGTAGGTATAAGAATCTAAATAAATAACAATTTAAGCGAAATTGTGATTCGTTATTTAAAGCTAACTCAAAAAGTAAGGTATTTCCATTGTTGCAAATTTTGAGAGAAAAAAGTAAACACATCAAGGATCTTGAATGGTAGAAATATCTCCAGTGACATTTCTATTAGTTTAGATCATAATTATACAAAGTAAAGTGGATAATCGAGTTTTGACAAGCAACTAGGATCATGCAATCACTTATAATATGGGTAGGTGTAACATAAAATTTTTTGCAAAAAATGTAGACGGTTTCCATTAAGGTTCTTTAAAGTTCATCAATGAAAAGATATTATCATTTTCACCTGTACACTAAACAATTGGTGAAAATAAAAAGAAATAAAAAAAGGGATTTTGAAAAATATTATAGCGAAAATTAACTGCAACAAGAAACACTACTTAAATACATCTACCTACTGCATCCTAAAGCAAGTGAAAGGTAGTCGTGGAAATGGTAAAGTCAAACAGATAAACCATATGTTTAGATATATAAACGCCACCACAAAATCTTGCTTAACTTATTAACTTTTGAAGTAAAATATAATATTTCGATTTCAAACAATCATATACATATATTTTTTGACATAAAAAGGAGTGCTAATTCCCAACCAAAACAATATTGACAAACGATTTCCAACGTCATAACGATTGCGCATTTACTTATAACTCATTAACTCATAATGACTACAACCAGTGTCCTTGTTTAAAGTAATAAATATTATGCGAAATAACTTCAGTTTTAGAAATCGGAATAAGGTTTCCTTTATAATTGGTCGTTACGGATATTAATTCGATAACAAGTTGGCAAAGATATATATTTTTTGTTTGTCCATTTATTAATTAAAATAAAACATTATTTTTAGTCCTGTGTCATTGTAGAAATCTTCGTGCAACAATGTAAAACTATGTGATGTGCAATGACCATGACGCCTGTAATAAATACCCATTTGTTGAAAAAAGAGATTGCATTATTCACATAAAACAATTGCCACTGTAAAGAATACGTAACTGTAAAATTTTTAGCACAAATACTAGACTATTCTATAGAAAAGACAAAGAATCAATGAGTTCACTTGCTGACTTGGTTTTAAAAATTATTTAAATTATTTGCATAAAATATTGAATTATATGAAATTAAAAAAAAAATACTTACTGGAGGTGGTTCTGAAGAATAAATTTCAGATGGTGGATATTCGGGTTTAATTGTAATAGTTGCCATAGAATCGGGCTGTGGTTCCTTCTCCATTGTTTTAAGTAATCACAGTACAAAAAGAATCCTTTTGTTGAAACCTTAAATATTTAAAATATAACCGCTCACTCCACTAGCAACTGAAATCGACTGACAAGGATAATGGTAGTGGATCTTTCCTGTCCATCTCCTAGCCTGTTTGATTCCCCACCTTTTGGAGGCAATGGAACTGGAAAGTATATTGTGGAATGGAATAAATCTAGAACATGAATTAAATCTGATGTGGTTATGTGTTACTATGGATATGGATTTAAAAACAACTCATTTAAAATATTACCTCAGTTACAACTTTCGTTTTTGAGATTTTAGAAAACCAGGGAATAATCATTCCTACTCTCTCGGATTTATAACTACTATTAATTTTGGTTTCATTATTAATTAAAAATAAAACCTGGATTGTGTTACTTTCTTTTCATCTAATAATAATTTTCTTTTTTCCAACTTCAGTTTCTTCATTTCATTTTGCATGTAATTTCGCTTTTGGCCTTTCTTCCGAAGATACTTTTCGCATAATTCTGTATGTTTGTTTTTCCAAAATATTTGAAGCAAAAAGTTCAAGGATGATTCAAGTTCCGGATAAAGTCGTGTAATAAATAATTGATATTCTTAAAATGTGAATTATTTTTGTCAAATTGGTATTTGCTAAACTTTAGTGATATAAAGATCACTTAATTAGTACATATTCTTTAATTGAATCATAGTTTGAAGTTAGTTAAAGCTTTTTTATTAATTTTGATTCACAGTCACTTTCGTTATATGCCAATTCCTAATCTTTTGGAGGCCGAGAAATGTGTCATTACATCCCGTGGTCAAGAAGTAATTTAAAAGGATTACCAAGGTTACGAGCCTAATAAAGACAAAAACCCAATTTGTTTGCATAGCAACTATGTCAATGCATCAACTTTCACAGAAAATTGATATTTTATTATTTAAAGAAATGTGACTGTGAATAATATAGTATACAAACCTCGGTGGAAATGTCATTACCTACCCTTTGGACTGTCTCTCGATCGGTTAGAGGAGATACATTTTCCACCTACCATGTAATCCACTATATCACTTGTAAATAATATATACTTTTTGTATTAACTTGTGCGTGTTATTGTAAGTTATTGTAAGTATATGCAACTTTAAAAACATAAATTCACAAGATTTTAAAATTTGAGTGTGTCAATCATTATTTTCATCATAGTTATTTGAAGATATGTAGTTTGTCGGATATGTAGCTTTTTCTGTGGTTGCTAAAAAAATGTAATATACTTACCTACTTACTTTGTTAGGTGTCGCTATCGGTAAAAGCAACCCACCATCAATATCTTTAGTAATGTGCGATAGCTAGGTAACCAAAAATTCACAGTTAAAGAAAATACAGAAAAAAACAATTTTTTTTCTTTCTTTACTTTCTAAAAGTGGACGAAATCTTCCATGCTAAGAAGCACTTGCAAGCTATATGTTGAAATAATAAAAGCTTTTTTAAATATCAATAAGCTAAAGTATGTATAAGGAGTGAATTATACGAAACGCTATTGATTTAAAATCACCATAGTTATTGTTCATACTCGTAGTTCAACGGTAGAATCCTAGTCTAGGTTCTAGATTTGTCTTTAATTAAGTCAAATTGTAACATAGATTTTTCTTTTACATAAAAATCAAATATTTTTGACCTATTTAATTTTATAAAACGCAGTTAGAACCTTGCTAATGGCACGAGGTGTAGGTCTCAATTAACTTCTAAAATCACAGCTTTTTATATTTTTTTGAATAGTGATATGAAAGTTGGATTTTCATCACGATTAATCGTATAGAAAGTTATACTTTTTTAACTTTATTTTTTATAGTTTCTATAGGGTTCGTTACAAAGAGCTCGCGATACATTATGATTTGATTTATCAAATTGATATCTTTTTGGTTTTTGGGGTTCTTGGGGTTATTACTATACAAAAAAATGTTATGTACAAATAACTATTGATATTTGAAATGTTTTGGCGTTATTTTTGAAATGAAAGACAATGCAATGAATCCAATAAATTAATTTATTACGACGATTTGTTTACTTTATGATGTAGAATTTAAGAGAATTTTGGGAATACAGGAACTTTTTGTAGGAAATGTTTTGATAAAAATATTTATCTTTTGCACTTTGAGCAACTGGAAAAACCAAAATTATTGCATTTAAGCTTTCCGAAAAAATTGGAAATTTCTTGTGAATGTTCTTCTGAACCAGTTCGAGAAATTTTCTAAAAAATTTTGACAGTGTGATATTTCATAGAAAAAAATCCTATTAGTACCAGGTGACTGCAAATGATTGTGCCTTTTTAGACTTTTTACCTCAAGTTGATGTCAAATTTTAAATTTTAGTTTGACAACATTTACTTTCAAATTTAAACGTCAAACTTTTATAGGCAATTGTCATTTCATTTGCGACGGGCGACTGCTGACTTAGCCTTTACCTAAAACATTCTGATATAACAAATTGGAAGGATTACCAATAATTCAATGTTGCTAATATACAGGCTGTCAGAATTCGCGCCCCAGAGAAAAAAATTAAGTAAGATAAGATACCAGGCATATTTAAAAAATGTTTAAAAAATTCTATGTCAAAAAAATTTGACATTTATTTTTTGACATTTAACATTTTTTTGTCTTTATTTAATGGATGATCTTGTATATGTTTTTTTTATAATTACTTAGTAAAAGTATAAAAATTTCAGCAATAAAAGCCACAAATAACATTAAACAGAGCTACAATTTAGCATAGGATTTTTCTTTGGGGCGCGAGTTCTGGCGCAGCCTGTATTTTTAGTCACAAACATTAATACTCACCCGGTACCTGCTTATTTAAATCTGAAGATAGCCCGAGATACAGCCGCTTCAAGGTCCTCGTCGTCGGTAATAAGTAATAAATATTATGTAGGTATTATGACAATTAACATGTCAGTTGAAGATCAATCTATTATTCAAAAATTTATGATTTTAGTCACAGGGGCCAAATTTGGGTTAATATAATCAAATCAAAAAAAGTGGGATTTTTAATATGTATTTTATTTGTTTCATTTTTGAGTATACCAAATTTTTGGACAACCAGTATAATATATGCGCTGCGGTTATTGCAACTGTTACAATAACAACTGAAAAATGTAATCCATCTATCACATTAATTATTAACGTTCTAAGTACATTTAGTTTTACATTTGGCCATTAGAAAGACCTAACATAAAAGATTAGCTTACTTACAATAATTATATTGAAACTTTTCTTAAGTTTAAACAACGGCGGTGAAATCGGGCATTAAAAACTCTAAAAAGTAACTGCTATTTCCCTTTATACAGGTGGAATGAAAACATTTGCCAATGTGTTAAAGGTATATTCTCCAGGTCAAATTAAGCTAAAAATTGCTAAAAGATTTTACTGCCATATGTTTTGAAGCAGCTGAACGCGATCAAAGTTCAGAATTTATTTTTTAAATAAAAAAATATGTGTCTAGTGTTTATAAAAGTTTTGATATATATAGCTTAGATTTTTTTAGCAACATAAAATTTTTACAACAACCCCTAATATTCGAAGTGCGGTTTTCCTGATCTTTATTGGGTGTCGGGTAAAAATTTGTTATTAGGATGTTATATGTTTACGACATTTTATTCTTGGTACGTAGTAACACATGTTTTTATATTGAAAAGGACCAAAAAATACATAGAAAAATGGTACTTTTCGGCACATTTTTGCCTGAAATATGTATATCCATACCAAGGTGTCATACAAAAAAGCGGCTAAAAACCCAAAAAAAATTAAAACGCTCTAGTTGGTTTTGAATATTAGGAGTCATTGTAAAAATTTCTATGGTAGCCAAAAACTGACACGATACACTATAAAAATATCCAGTGACGTGTCGGTACGCACGGTACTGGTAAGAGTACAAATAAAGAAATTCTCTTTCAATGGTTCACGAAGCCTGAAAAATTTTATGAAAATAACTCAAATGGATTTTAATTTTTATTATGAAACTTTTTGAGCCTGTAAAACATAACGAAGCTATAAAGCTAAACTCGTAGGACTATCATTTATTTGACAAATTATTTTTATTTTTAGATGTCATCGTAGCATTAAGAAAATACCCTATAGGTACACAGAGTGTATAAAAAATGTGTGTGTTAATTTTAACACGTGAAGGAACTCACCCAGTAAAACAACTTTTCTATAATATTTTGCAAAATTCTTATTAATTGTTTTTATTGTATTCCCTCATAATTTTGTGTAAATGAACCGTTAATTTTAATGAATAATCACAACAATGCAGTTCTTTTAATGTAGTTCCGTTTCTATCACAACGAAAATATTTCGGAATTTTTAATTTGATACCCATAGGATATGTGTTGATATGTTATCTTTTCCAAATTTTAAATCAAATTTAAAAGCTTTTATTGAAATAATACAAATAAAAAAATGTATTATTTATCGAGGTGTGTTACATGTTAAAAATTAACACACGTATTTCTAATACAGCCTGTATAGTCAGTGTACAAAAATTCATAATTCTCAAAATTTTGTAAGAGTAGCTTTTTTGGAACATGTTTTTTTGTTGTCTACCAATTTAAGAAGATACACCATTTGAATTATTAGTACGACTGTAGCACTTTTTGAATGGGAAATCTGATTTAATTTTTTGACTTTATTTGTTCTTTACAACAACCTACAGAATAAGCTCAAAAATTGTTGCCGAATTGAGTTTTGCTACAGATTTTGTATGCCTTCCTTGAAACTCTAAAAATATATTTGAAGATTCTGGAGCATCCTAAAAGAGCAGCGGTTTGAGTCCCATCCCACAGCGACGTCGTCCAAACAAAGAAATTATATTTGAAGATTTTGTTAATTTAGAAGAGTGTCATTTTCCATAGTCGAAAAGTTGATACTGTTGTTGGTCCAAGTTCCTTCGAACAAAAAAAAGTCGAAGCTGAGATTGCCTCGATCAAATCCGAATTGAATGAATTGAGACGAAATCTGAAGAAAATAAGGATGGAAAAACTGACAACTGACAAAACTGTTGACAACTGTTGTTTAAAAATCAACTGCGTTTGAGAGATCGACAAAAATTGAGGTGAAAATGTTCGAATTGAAGTTATTAATAAAGGAAAGTTGGAACATATGGAAGTTAAAAAAAAAATTCGTGCAGGAAAATAAGGTTTTCATTAAAAAAAAAGGAAAGACTTGATCACTTACACTATTCTAGTCCAAGATATTAAAAAGCTTCAAGAAATTGATAATTATTTTAGTTGAGAAGTAGAGAAAAAATTGGCTCAAATCGAGGCGAGTTTGAAGGAGTATAGACACAAGGAGGAGCGAATAAACAAATATTTCGCAATTAACAATTTCGAAGAAGAGGAGAATTTGGTTTGGTGTTAGTCAGGAAAACTAGCTACTACAAAAATTAGTTACAACAACGTGGAGATTCAAAAGAAGCGTACCCCCAGCCGACGGTGTTTTTTATGTACTCAAATGTTTTTCATAAATATTTTATTCATATCTAATTCAACATGTTCCAAAAAAGTCACTTTTATGAAATTTGAAACGTTTATCCGTTTTTAGAAACGAAATGAAATTCCTGAATTTCAGAATGTCCAATAAATACTGTTTGCCTCCCCCCCTCTTTAATCAAGTTTTCTAAATTTTACTTGAACTGAATTTATAGTGTATTATTATTACTTATGATTTTTATTGTATTGGCCATATTGCATAGAAGCCAATTAGAAGCTCTAACATAATTTGAAATATAAAGGTATTAAAAAAATGCAGTGCCTCTTTGGCCGTATTATATCACAATCCTTTTACAAATTATCTTCCAAGCATAGAGAATATGCCATTAGCGTATTGACAAAAATGATTCAGTTCCACTCTATACACAAGGTGATTCAAAAGGAGAGTATCATTAGTCGGAGGGTTTTGGAAGTTGCTACTTTGATATTAATTTTTTGTTAATATAAAATAATTTTGTGTTTTATTAATTTTATTTTACACGGCTGTAAAACACAAAAATAATTGCCAAAATTTAAAAATAAGTAAAACAAGAAAAAAAGCTGAGATAAAATCGATAACAACACATTAAAATTTGTTGTCACTATACATAGAAACATAACAGTAAATAAAAAGGTATCCATGACGGTATCAGACTGAATGTAGAAATAAAGTGGTTCAAGAGGTACTGCAGTGTTGTCCATTTGCGCTATGTTCAAATTTTCATATTTTGAAAACCACGCGACGAAGAAAAGTTAGCATATCAGTCCGTTTAAGGATATTTTTGCTCGCCACATAAACGGCGATATAAATGACCCTTTTAAATCACCGTGTATACTAATGTAATATTGCTGATTTCTCTATTCATAATTGGAAAAAAATATTGAAGTATAGAATCGCCATCCTGAATCAGTTGCATGCGAAAACCAACCTAAGAAACCCATTTTGTGTTTCTCCACTTTTGAAAACGCAATTTTCAGACCTCTCTATGATCATGCTCTACAATATTATATAGAGGGTTCACTAGTTACATTAATACCCGAAACCCATCATCAGTACATACATAATTAAAACAGAATTTAAGTACATAAAAATGCAAATATTTACTTATTACAAGAGGAGACAATAATAAAATAATTATATACAGGTAATAAAATCATACAATTTATTTAAATTAAATTAAATTAAATTATGTAATTACATATAATAAAGTGTAGGTACATACAAAATTTTGCATTTACTTAAATTATTTTGGTAAGTAATAGAAGCCTGTTAAGGGTGCGTGCCGAAATAGCTTTCTTTAATTTAATTAGTTTAGTTAAATGTATGTATTTGCAAAAAACAAGGTAAAGTAAATCATGTAATCGTATAAAAATATTTGTAAAATGTTTATCTTTACTTATTTTCTTAAAAAACCAAATTGCACCTAGAAGTGAAATTAGGTTTTCCAAATAAATCATTACATTTATTTAATAAAATTTAATTTTAATTGACTCCATACTAGTCCTTCTACAAGTCATCATGCTTGACAATTAGCCCGCGTAATATGTACTCTGTATGAATTCGAATGTAATTTTCGTAACTTTTTTATTATTTTTTTGCTGTTTTGGAAAAAACCGGGTATTTTAGATTTAATGCAAATTTAAATTCTGGAATGGAAATTGTGCAGGATCCTATTAAATAAAACCAATTGCTACACCAATGGAAGCTTGCTTACAAATGACGACTACGAAAGTCAGGTTTTACCAATTTCATTTAAAATGCCTTATTTGAATGTTATTGTTTTTGTGATATAGTGAGTGGAACCCCCATTTTAGTGTCAGAAAATTCGTCAAGAAATGCAAGATAAACAAACTTTGCATCTTTTAAATATCTTATTCCATTTTAAGGTAATAATATTCAGTAGACAAATTCATTCATTCACAAAAAAATTCATGCAAAATTTTTACTTTATTATAATTTTTTTTAGATGAGGTAATTTTTTTCTTGGTTTTATCTCATTTTTTTAAAAACAATGTAACAGATTTTGAAGAACTAACCTCGGAGATCATGTTTCAATTTTTGTTGGTATTAAGACAGTGCTACAAATTTAAATTAATATGGCGACTAAAACCCTTTGTCTCAGAAACTACGAGTATAAACATTCGGATAAGGCAACTTGAGTTATTTTTGCATCTTTTATCCTCTACTATTGCCCCTTAAAATTTCTGGACAACTATTACAAATCACCCTGTACAATATTGCCAAAATGACTGAGACATTACTTATGGCGTTACACGGATTTTACAATACCCATTTAAGAACGTTGTCATCTTGTCTGTATTGACTTGGATATTTGATCTCTTGGCAGTTGTTTCAGTTTAAATTAGAGATTCAAAGTATAGGATAACGGACTAAAATTATAAACATCACAATTAATTCTCTACCACAAAATTTAAAATTTTGCAACATTTAAAATGGGACCCGCTTTTGAACATCCAGGGTACAATGCAATTTCGGCACCTAATAATATTATCCACAATCACTCTATATAGAAACTTTATTCCACACTCTAGATGTGTATAAAGTACCACTTTATCCACTAGTGGAATAAAGTAACTTTATTCCACTATTAGTAATCAGCGCACAACGTAACAGCTTACTACGTTTAACCGAAAGCACATTTGGCGTGACGTTTAAATGTCAGTTTAATTTTTAATTAAGTTTGGAACAATTTGGGCCTGTGATTGTGGACAAAACGTTATATTGCAGTCGTGTGTTAGTCGCGTTTTATCCACTTAAGAAAATTAACCGCTCGAACTGACGTTCTCGCGGTTAAACAATCTTGCGTGGATAAAAGGCTATCTAATCTAACACACTCTTACAATAAATAACTATTATTAACTTTGCTTAAATGCCGTAGAAATGGGTAGAATTTGTTCCAAATAAACTATAAACGACAGACGGGACTGTTTTATGATAAGAAAATAAATCATTGTGTTGAGCCATAATAAATTAACTGAATGTATTTATAATAATAAATATTACTCTTGTAATTTGCAAATTGTATCTCAAGCCAAAACTCTGAAAGTAGTTTTTTTGTTCGAAAAACAACTCATTTGGCATTTGCGTGAATACAATTAAATTTCTTTAATAAAGTATATACAAAAAAATGATAATAACAAAATGAGGAAGTGTGCTTTCATACGCACCCTTAAAATGCTTTAAGTCTCTTAAACACATACGTTAAAATTAAATCACAGTGACACTGCTAGCATCTTTTACAAAATGTATGGAACAATTTAGTAACTTTCATTAACGTACGAGTTAATTTACTTGCATTTGCGAGCTCTTCTACGAAATCTTCGCATCCTTTGATCCCACTCATCTCTCCATTCAATGACAATTGATCTTTCGGTGACACCTAAACTACCTGTGAGAATTCCTCCAGGAGAATCGTCTTTCTCTCTTCCTAAAAACAGGTAGGACCTAAAAAAAAACACAATTATTTTAAATTAGCACATAAGTACGAGTATCTGTTATTTTTAAACGGAAATTAAAAAGTCAAAATTTTGCTGAGAAAATTTGTAGCACCAGCTAGAAATTTCATGCACTTTGCCACCACGCACCACTCTATGAAGTGGTAATTGACATTTTAAGTAAAAACAAAAATATACAGGGTGTCCCACCTAACACTTTCGGATCTAATACCTTTTTTATTTGACAACGGCGTTTAACGAAATGTAGAGTATTTAGTAGGTAGAGATTAATATCACATTACTAAAACAGCTCTAATCCTTAAAATGTGACTTTAACATGCCTTTTAAAAATGCTAAATTACTTGAAATTTATATTAAATTGTTACTCGCCAATAAAAAAAGCCATAAGCAAAATATGTCCTTGAAAAAGATCCCGGTTACAAGAAAGAAGAAAAAAATTGTGTTCAAAGTAACTGAAGATGCAAAAACATGGGCGGCTACAAAAAAAGAACGATGTTACCGAATTTTAATCACCCCTGACTGTCACGCTGATATTTGACGTTTATTGTATCTCTAACTTAAAAAAGTTAATAACTTAATTTAGGAACTGCATTTTTTAAGCTAACCAGTTCAGTACAATAAAAGTTCAGTTAATTAAAAGGTGCTTGAAGGTATGTAGCACCATTGGCATCATATGGTTCCAAAAATTCTAAGGGTATTCTAAGTTAATTTACCACAGGATTGTACAAAATGTTACTTAGAGACGTTTAAGAGTTAACTTTGATAATTTTTTTTCAAAAATTAAGTCAAAATTGTAACAACATAATCGACGTATTTCTGCTGATTGAGACAAGTGGTTTTATTAATTTTTTGTGCAGGGGCACAGAATACTATACTATACAGAAGCGCCAAGTGCGAAACCTTTGATGTTTCGCCCGCCGGTAGCTCCGGTGACCTCGACTATTTAATCCAGTAGTGAAATTTTGAAAATATGTGTTAAAATTATATTCTTTATCTTGAGGTAATTTTATTAAGATTAATTGAAGCCCCACCTTCTAAGTTGCCTACATTTTATATTTCATAAAAATCCGTTGGCAAATAACAGAAATATTAGATCCGAAAGTCTTACATGGGACAGCCTGTATAATAAAATAATAAACTCTATTATTTATGTATCTAATTAAATTTCTTCATCAATATCTAATAGTTATTTAAGAAATAAGGAATACAAAGATGTTAACTTCACACAACCGAGGCTTGTCGCTTTTCACGGGTTTTATCCTTCCAAAAATTCTAAAAATTGTTGTTTGTTTTCATATCCCTTACAAATTGTTCTGAATTTTTTGTTTTTCACATTCGATATGTCCGAAACCGTTACTTTGCGGACCCATGTTCATTATGACTTTTTTCTTTATTTTAGTCCATACTATTACCTGCTTAAATATTTTACAACCTTTTTTAACACTCTGTATAATAAAATAGTTCAATGAGTGGAGTCAATCCAATTAATAGAACAGTCTAATTGTTTGGAAGCAATCCGAGCAAATGGTCTACAAATAATGCCTAGGGAGTATAAGCATTTTAAGACGAACAATGTCTCGAATTACTTGTTTTAATTTCTTTAACACTTATAAAAGTCTGTCTATAAAACTTTGAAAGTAATTATTTGAATACATACTTACTTGTTAGGTTTAAGTTTAGGACATTTACAAGCCAGATCTGCAGTTGGCACGACCATGGGCATAGTGCCTTTACGTATTTGGGAATCTCTTGATTTTTTGTAGATGAATTCTATATTTACCATGAAGCGGGTCCATCCTTTTGTATGTTGGTCTTCATTATTCTCCATTCGTGACAAGACTCTAGCCATAATAGCTGCAACAAGTATTTAATATTTAACAATCGTCTACACTAAAATAATTTTTGTTACAAGTATTTAAAACACAGGTTTTGCGGGCGGATTATTGCTCAGCGAAGCCGAGTCTGGAATAGCAAAAAGAGCCAGCAAAATCTTCTTAGATACGTGTTACAAACAACATTTATTTGTCCATTTGGGCAAAAACTGCCCTCGAAAAATCAAAATTTGAATTTGCTGTGTTAATTGTAAAATTTAATTATGTATACTAAAAACGTTAGAATTACAGATGTCAAAAGTTCGGATTATAGAAATCATTTTACACAATCAATGTGTTCGGATTACTTATGAGTTCGGATTAGCAAGACATTACTGTACATACTATAATTACACAATTTATACAATACATATACACTGCGTTTCAAAATGACTGACATCTCGGTAGGTCATGGAAATTCAAATTTAAGGTGACAACATTTATACTTTGAGAGTTCTAGGTTGTTAATTTTTGTACGATTGCACCCACTAAGGATGAAAATACGTCGCTTTTAATAGATTTTGTGCTTTTTCTCTCCTATTGTCCCTTTTGTTCCACGTTTATTCCTTTTAGAAAACATGTCTTTTCCAAGACAAATTTTTCTGGATATTTTTTTTTATTAAGCAAAGTTTTAAGATCAACAATACCAGGACAATCATTACCTCATCTCACTGAAACAGAACGAGGAGCAGTTTGCCGTTGTTACAACAAAATTTTCAAAGCTTCCAATTCCAATAATAAGAAATAATAAAGATTTATTTTAAAAAATGTAACTTTAAATTCCACTAGTTCTGTGCTAGTACTGTTCTGTGCGCACATCAGAATTTTGCCATTATTCTCTTCTATTTCACACTCTCGTTTTATACACATCTCACCACATTCTTCTCTTTATATGCACTTCTACTTCCTTACAGTACCTTACATTCTGTTCTTCCTTTCGATCTTTACTCAGATTTCACCGTTTTTGTTTCCTGATTCAATTCTTAACCTTCCTCTTTTGTACTTATGTTATTTTTTCAGACAGAATTCAACAGAAATGTTATTTTTATGACGTATCGCGATCTAAAGAATGTTCACATTAGTAACTTTTTTGGAACTAAAATTAAAGTCTGGTTTACAGTCTCAACGCCTACCGAGATGTCAATCATTTTGAAACGTTCTATACATATGTATACAGCGAGTTGGTAACGTCTATTATTGACCTGTAATGTTAACATTTTGAAAATTAATAGATATAGTCGACGGTAGTCTTGTGCGTAATCAATTTCATTTTTTCATTACCAACACAAAAGTGAAATAAAAATCCATCACAATATAAATTGAAACAATTAAAGGGTCTCTAAGGATGGTAGCCTTGAACATAAATTTAAATATGTACTTCTACTACACCACTTAAATGGCATGATTGAGTGAATCTGTCAATTTGACATTGACAGTAAATTCACTGTCGTCATTGTAACTCTTTTTGGTAAAATTTGCAAGTATTTTTCATTTATTGGAGGATTTATTGCTTTTGTTCTGCGTTGCATTAGTTTCTTTTGATAATTTCTTACGATTAAGTAACTTCCATGAAATCAGGCATAAATCCACTTGTGTTAGTGTAAAAAATTGAAGTAATATGCGGCCACCGATTAAAATTAGCCCCCCCATCACCCTTTATTTATGCTACAAAAAAATGGGGCCAATCTTATAATAGTAAAAAACCATTCAAATGCTGTTTTAGAACTTTATCGTATCATCATCTATTAAGTCACCACCTCCTTAATGAAATGTATCAATATCCCGCCTGGGTAAAAAATGCATAGCAGTGATTCCGAGTTTTTTCTTAGTTACGAGGGTTACTAGGGAAAAACTGAATGATTTTTAATTATTAACGAAAAATAACGCAATTAATAAAAGCTGGGGAGGAATTGAGAAAAAATATTTTTATTCCAGAAAGAGAGTTTCTATGTGTTACAAATTAGCAAAATTTGTACAATTAAAGGAATAAATACTTACCATAGTCTCTCTTACAATATTTATTTAAGTTGAGTCTCTTTGTACTGGATTTGCATTTTCCACACTGAACTGAAACAAAGAAAAAAATTAATAAAGAGTCCCTTTAATATAGGTATAGGCTGCGCCAGAACTCGCGCCCCATAGAAACATTTTAAGTAAGATAAGATACCACGAACATGGAAAAAATGTTTAAAAAATTCTATCTGTCAAAAAATTTTATTTTGACATTTATTTTTTGACATTTGACATTTTTTTATGTCTATTTAATGATACTGATGATCTTTTATATGTTTTTTTACAATTATTTAGTAAAAGTACCAAAATTTTGCCAATAAAAGCGACAAATAACATTGAACAGAGTTACAATTTAGGATAGAGCTTCCTTGTTTCCTCTTATAATAGCCTATGGCAAAAAAATTGAAAATTATTTTTCTAACAGAAATAAATAGAGTCAAAGTGCAAAGTTTAAACTCCCATAACTTCGAAATTTTTATAGATAATTTTTTTTTAACATTTTTTCCATGTTCGTGGTATCTTCCTTTATATGGCATTTTTCTCTGGGGCGCGAGTTCTGGCGCACCCTGTATAAAATTACATTATAAAAAAGCAGTATCATTGTAACTTATATCCTTAAAATATTTCCATAATAAGAAAACATCCAAAACTGTAAAATTTGGCTAACATGGGGGCTGGATTATTCCTGAAATTGTGCCGTTCTAACTTGTATGTTGCTAACTTGTATGTTGCCACATAGCTCACGTAACAATAAATTTTCAATAAAAATATAGGTACAATTTAATAATTGTCCAAAGTTTTTTGATCAAATATAAAGCTACTGGTTAAAAGCACAAATCTGTTAGACGTGTCAGAATTTTTTTCCCCCTTATAACTCAATCCCAGGACATCGTGCTATAGCTATCGTCATACTGGCACCGTCACAACTGCGTTTTTAAGGAGAAATTGGTCAGAAACTTTTGTTTTCCGTGTAAAAGAAGAATCTGTGTTATTACTGATCTCAACTGACAAATTTTGAGCCAGAAGGTTTCACTAATTCATACAGAAAAAACATTGTGAAAAAGTGACAGAAGTGGCGATAGCTACATACCAGGTGAATAAAAAGTAGGGAACCAAGCGTTTTTTCGTATAGTAAGCACTTTACGAAAAAAATAATTAGTGTAGCGTATAGTACAATTAAAATGTGACCATTTATCAAGAATAAAATTTTTCGAAATTTCTTTTAGTTTTCGAGTTCTGGGAAAAAATGTTTTTTAAATGGCAACTCACCATGGTAATTTTTTTATTTAAAGATTATGATCTAAAAATGACTTCTATTTAAATAAAATTGTTTTTTAGCCAGTACTTTTTTTTAATAAATTGTTAAAGTTGCGTTCCGAGCTCATCACGAAGATTTTAAGTTAAGTTTTAAGTTTACAAAAAAAAACCCTGTTTCCTTTTAAATTCGTTTTATACTGGGTAAATATAAAGTATTGAACCAAGCGGTTTTTTTTATCATTTGTTTCCAAAAAATAATAATTAATATAAATTAAAGTAATATAAAAAAAAACGATTTTATTTTAAGAACAAAATTTTATTTTGTTTTTGAGTTATTCGATTTTTGTTGTCAACATTGCAATATATACAGGGCGATTCAAATAAGATAATGAACCTAACGATCTGGTGATGCAACCCAAAAAACAAATTCCATTTCCACGCCTTTGATCCAATTTAAATTAGGATTTGCAAGTTGAATCCAAAGAACGTAGGGCTCATTATCTTATCCGAATCACCCTGTATACATAAAAAAATAATTTAATATAAAGTAGATAGTTGTAATCTCTTAGATCATGAGAAAAATGTTTTTTTTTTTTTGGTGGGTTGCCATTTAAAAAAAATAATATTTTTGTAGAACTTAAAAACAAATAAAAATTTTGAAAAATTTTATTTTTGATAAAACATCACATTTTTATAGTACTTTATAATTCGATTTTGAATGCTAACCGACTTAGCAACAATAAACAAAATACTTACAGACGAGTTTGGGAAAGCACCGAGTAAATATAATTTACTGTCTTGGAAACAGACGTAGTAAATAATCGAATAGAGTCTAATTGCGCAAAAATTTGGGTCCCGCCCATGGGCCCTAAATGGAATCAAAAAGACATTTTACCTAAACTCCGCTCTCTACGGGGTGTCCCACGAGTAATAATGAGCCTGAATTTTTTTTTGGAGCAATCACAAGTACGTTTCAAAGATAACGTGGATACTAAAACATTTGGTTTTAATCAGGGTTGATCAGCAGGCATAGGCAAATATGTTAATGAAAAACATACAACCAAGAGACGGCGCCACTTACTTTTATTTACAGATTTCTGTAAATTACGACAAACAGTAGTAAACAGCATGGCCAACTTCATCTGTCTTCCGCTGCGCTCCATACGGCCGTAACATACTGTCGATTTTATATGAATGCGTTGAATTCTACTAACCTCAAAAAATCGTCCGGTAACAAGCGTCATCTACTTGATAACTTAAAGACTATAGATATTTCAAATTTGACAATTTTTGTCAAATTTTCAATCATTCTTTTAAAAAGTTCAAAGATCGGCAAGAAATGTTTTGTTTGTAGAGAAAAAGATACTTTATTTGAAATACTTAGCGATATAGCAGCTCGTGCTGAATGGTTAAAGAGTACTCCGGAACTTTGTGGTAATTCTATGAACAAAAATTAATAAAAACATTTACCTAAGTTCCTACTGCTTATTTGTAATAGACAGAATGCTCTCGAATATACATTCATATTCGAGTTTCTGTCTTATTATGATATAAACCCTCTCTATTATCGGACTTAGTTTTCCAAAAAATTTTTAGAATTAGAATGGAAATAGCTACTTGTTCCAGAGGATTGCCAGCACCAAAAAACTGTTACTTTACCTCAGCACGCATTGGCCGACCAAATTTGTCGTTTCAGTCTTCGACAAACGTTTCAGTAACAAAGTAATTTAAAAAGAAGGAATTTTGAATGAGGTGCAGGTAATTTCTAATTTAGAACTGTCAAAATATGAATTAAAAAGTTTTCAGTTAACCAAGTAGATGGCACTACTTACCGGACGATTTCGACGATATTTTTGAGGTTAAGAGAATTGACTTTTGGCTCGTTATGTTACGGCCGTATGGAGCGCAGTGGAAGACAGATGAAGTAGGCCATGGTAAACAGAAACAATTAGTGCCATCTCTTGGTTGTATGTTTTGTTTTTACTTAAAAAATACAGAATATAAAGCAGTCTTTGGATATTTGGCGCAAAATATCAAAAAACACTTTTCAATCAACTTTCACTAGTATTGTTCAAACAATTTCTCGAGCTCGAATTATTTGTTACATACTTTGTTCGTGGTATGCTTTTTTATTGTGTATTTAAATTTTGTTTGGTTTCGTTTTTTAGTATCTACTTTTAAGGTAGAATTTTCAAAATTTGAAATAGGTAACTCTCTCCTAAAAGATATCCAGCAGCAATGCTCCTCAAGAGAATCTTGAAACTACTGGGTAAGAGTCCAGAAATTTGGGAACATCTGAACTGCGGTCAAAATTTGAACAGGTAAAAACAAAATTAGAAAGGAAAATTTTCGCTTTTGAATTATGGTCTGTTTCTAGAACTAGGGGGGATTTTAAGCTCTTTTACAGCTAATGTCATCACACTTGGACGATATCACAAGGGTTTTGCAATGTAGGTTTAGACTCTGAAAAATTTTCATTGATTGATTCTAAAAACACATTTGTAGAATGAGAAAAGAATGATTTTTTAGGTAACAAATAAATTTTGACTGAACGTCTTTCTAATAATGTGTCCCCCGCTGTGATTTTGACCGCAGTTCAAACAGAGATTGTGTCAGACCGGATAGGCTAAAACACTTTGTACGGTAATTCGGTGGTATGTACCGAGAAATTTTTGCTCAACATTTGAGGGAATTGATAATGAGGCAATAATCAATAATTTGATTCCAAAATTAAGTATAAGAAGTTCAGACAAAAAATTTACAGGATAAAGTCTTCGCAACAGTTTTTTGGGCTAAAGAAGGACTTTTGCTATTAAGGTTTATACTACCTGAGACAATCATATCAAAAGGAAACTATGCAAAATATTTTGCTCTTTGTCCAATATGCCGATTTTGTTCAACAGTCTCCAACACCAGAATTTTCTTCTCTAAACTAGTCGCAGTTCGTATACTTCTACGCTTACTTGCAGGCCAATAGTGACACAAACACATTTCCAGTCGTTTAAGAATTTTATACGTATGTTGTAGGTACTCGTTCTAGATATTGCCCAGCGTATGAATCGGCGGCTAATCTAGCATTTTTACCAGATGCAGCATAAATTAATATCATTTCAGTTTCTTCATTATTTGTAGATGAATATCTCGGCATTTTTGAAACTTTGAGACGTCGTCTGCGTTGACATTTCATTTGATGCTTTGAAATATTTACTTGTCAAATAAAATGAGCGACACATTCTTTGATTCTCGATATTTTGAAACTTTAATTTTGAATAAAGGAATAAGTGCATAATGTATGTAGTCTGCCAAGAAGGGTCAAATGGATCATTTAAGCTGAATCACCCTGTATTATTAGAAAAAAAAAAGTGAATGTCATTTTTCTAATGTTTTTTCGGCTGAAGTGTATAAAAAGCAAATTGGATACAAATCAGTAGCATTCCGTTGATATTCAACATAGAGACAAATAAATTTGTCAAATAAAAATTGACCTCTGTCCTCTGTCAATCTGTAAACTGTTTTCTGTGCCACGTTGATCCGACGCACGAGACAAGTGCAAGACATCTTCAAAACAAGCCAATTGAAGAGTGAGGCCCAAAAGTAAAATTTGTCAGGTTGGTAAATAAAATAATGAGAAACTAATACTTTTTTTTAAAATGCAGGATGATTTCAAAGTTTATGCAAATGTTTTAACAGGTGATAGTAGAGCTCAAAAAGTCAAAATAATTAAACTTGCGTTATTCGAATGTTTATAGTTTCTAAGATATAAAGGGTGCAACCTCCACTTTGGCGTTTGAACCTTTTGAGTACTTTATCCCAAAGTTTACAAGTTTACAGTTCTAATAGTCGGTAAAATTCGAGGTAATAAAATTAGGTGGTATCTTGCAAAATTTTTACCGTTTTATGAACACTTTTTTCTGTACCTGATGTTTTTGTTAAATTTAACTCTTTTATTTGTAAACAATGTAATAGATTTTGAAGAGCTAACGTGAAAATTTTCTCTGGGGCGCGAGTTCTGGCGCACCTGTACATACATTTCAAAACATATAAATACATATAATATTGAAAAAATAGTTTTATCTATTATTATACAACTTAAAAATTTCTTTTCTAATATTTCTTCCGCCACATTTCTGATAATAACTTCTAGTATAGAGGAAAATTTTCTTATTGAAGTAATTAAAGTATTCCGAATGAATGAATTGATTATATATGGGCAATTGGTTCCGAGAGTGATCAAAAAGGAAGGTGGAGAAGACCCCTACTATGGCGAACATAATCCGGTGCAAATTTAAAACTCTGTCGCGCGACACCGAGAACAATTCATTTAGTATGTTGATGCACAAACACAATAACTTTATTGATAAGTCGTACATTTGAACACAAAAACGTGCCTTATGGAATTGATGACACTGTCAAATTGACATATCAACAAGTACTTGGCATGAAAAATACGGTAAACCACTATTTATTACACTTTACTTTACATAATGCACTCAGAAAACAATTTAAATTTTTGAGTTTTATTGCAAATTTTGCAACGTAGGCGGATTTTCCTTGTCAAGGTATTCATGCAAAAAGCAATATGCTTGGATACCGTTTAATTGTTAGTTTGATAAAGCCTAATTTGTCAATAAATCTTATTGAGATCTTTAATAATGGATGATATTAATTACGATGAATTGGTAGATCAGCTTGAAGTGTTTTTTAAGTGCAATAAAAATAGAACGGAAGTTGAAAGACAGTATAGAGAAAAATACTCAAATAGAATTCACCCATAGAATATACTCAGTTCACCCAGATCGTTGGAAATTTAGTCGAATCGAAAAACAACTGAGACGAATAGGTTCGCTTCTTAAAAATAAAAAACCTGTGGTTCTCTGTGAAGAACAAGAAAATAGAAATGTGAATGTTCTGTTATCAGTCGAACAAAATCCAAGAGTTTCCATAAGAGAACTCGCTCATCAACTGACAAATTAGATTTGTCAAACCAACAATTAAACTGTATCAAAGCATTTTTTTATTCACACCTTTCCTTTAAAATTAAAAATCAGGCTACGCGACCAATTTCCTTATAAAATTCTAAGATTTAAGATGTTTTTTGATTGCATTCTGTTACGCAAAATGTAATAAATGTAATAAATGGTTACAGTACAGTACAGTTACAGTATTTTTCATGTCAATTATTATTGTTTGGAGGAAAAAAACATAGGTGTTCCATTTGAAAAACTAAGTTTGGTAGCATTTCCGGCAAAACAGGATGTGCTAAAAAAATTTGATACATTTATTAAGAAAGCCAAGAATGAATATTATTACTTAAATATTTACTTTTTGAAAAAAAGAAGTAAGTTTAGGTGTTATCAGTCAGGGCGACTTGGACCAACACTCTGTATGTCAAACTATTAAATTGTCAACATTTGTCAAGTGTCAGTAATTATTAATTGACACAGAGTCATTAGTGTTTTCTATTTCGTCCACTGTAGTGGACATAGTGTCTTTTTTGTCATGGGGTTGCGGGGCCGTGGGAAAAATTGTGTACATAACTTGCTGGAAAGTGCACTCGTGGCGCTTCTGCACTTGACTGACGCCTCGTGCATCATCCTTTCTCACTTGTGCGTTATTTCGTAGGTGCGAAGCCAAAACCTGTATCTCAAGTTTTACAATTTTGAATGAGATGGTTCATACTGTAGAAAATTCGATTCTCCAGAAGTTACAAGACCGCGTATCTCAATACCTACGCTCAAAAAAGCTTCGCACCAAGGATTAGTCATTTTCCGTGCTGGTTATGTAATATACTATTACACATCTTAGAATTTGGGTGTGAATATTCGGTTTTTTACTATAACTTCAGTATATTATAAAGTTTGAAACAGTTACTTACAATATACAGGGTGTCCCAAATAAGATACACAACTAAGTTCTGTTTTTTTAAATGAAAACCCCGATTTTTTATTACACATCTGGATTTGCCACTAAATTGTCAATATAACGCACCTTGGTTTTTTAGACTTACCTGCAATAGTTTTTGACTTATGCCAATTTATGTGTCAAAATTGCATCGTGCATAGGACCCACAAAAAAATTCATAATTTCAAAACTATTTAATACAACTTAACCAATTTTTTTCCAGACGATTCCTTAAGCTTTAGCACATCTTCTGAGATAAAGGCAAACTCGGAGTCGCGTACTACGATTTTTTGAAAATGACAAAATACAAATGGCAATAACTCGACTTTTTCAAATACAACACTCTATATTTTATTGCATCATTGTATGGCATTTTTTATGAACTCTTTGTCGATATAGGATTTATGGGGTCTAATTTGTAAAATTTATGAGATTTTTGCAAAATAAGTAATGTTGATGGTTTTTTTCTGAAAAAAATAAATCGAGTAGGCCGTTATCGTTTGACACATCTATGCAATTCTGAAAAAAATGTGTTTCAATAAAATGAAATTGTAATAGAAACAGGAGTACATCACAATAAAAGAAACAATTTTAGCAATCTTTACAAGAATAGGAAAGAATGATTAACAGACAACAATGTAAAAATTTTGAGAAAAGGTTACTTATAAAAACTGCTCAAATAGGTCACCATCATATTCCACACAAGCTGCTAGCTAGTCTGTTAGTAAATAAACTCCGAACTCTAGCAAGCATTGCTCCATCAACTGAATGGAAGGCTTCCGTGATCCTGTTTTTCATATCATCTGCAGTTGTTGGGCGATTTCTGCAAACTCTTTCTTTCACGTACCTCCAAAGAAAGAAATTGATAGGAGTAAGGTATGGAGATCGTGAGGGCCAGGGAATAATACCTCCTCTGCCCATCCAACGATTAGGATAGGATATTTCTGCCGGTACATTTTGCTTGCTAATAAAGGATTTCTGTGATCTTCACCATTACAGTAAACCGTATTCACTAATTCTTCACGAGTGAAATTCATTATTACAATTAGATGTGTACAATTATTAAAAGTACACGAAAGTGTCAAATTTTACGACAGCAGCCCACTCCATTCCTTTTTTTTTTTTAGAAAAAACCATCAACATTTCTTATTTTGCAAAAATCGTACAAATTTTACAAAGTAAACCCCATGAACCCTACATCGACAAAAAGCTCATAAAAAATGCCATGTAATGATGCAATAAAACATAGAGTGTTGTATTTAAAAAAAATCGAGTTATTGCCATTTGTATTTCGTCATTTTCAAAAAATCGTAGTAGGCGATGGAACATCGACTCGGAGTTTGCCTTTTTCTCAAAAGATGTGCTAAAGCTTAAGGAATCGTCTGGAAAAAAATTGGTTAAGTTGTATTAAATAGTTTTGAAGTTATGAATTTTTTTGTGGGTCCTATGCACGATGCAATTTTGACACATAAATTGGCATAAGTCAAAAACTATTGCAGGTAAGTCTAAGGAACCAAGGTGCGTTATATTGACAATTTAGTGGCGAATCCAGATATGTAATAAAAAATTGTGGTTTTCGTTTAAAAAAACGGAACTTAGTTGTGTATCTTATTTGGGACACCCTGTATATGAATAGAAATATTTTTATAATGTGCCTCATTGTTGGATCTATCGTTTAAAAAAAAATCATGTGGATAACTTGTATAGAAAAAAAGTTATAGATCGTGCACGAACCCCTGGGTCATTCTGTATGTACTTTTTAAAACACTAATTAAGAAAACCGAGCAAATCTACTCAATTTTCGGTTGCAGTAGTCCCGACTCACATTTTCTGTTTTTTTTTTTACATTTTAACATTACTTATTTTTTAATTGATATTAATTAATTTCGAATAAAAAATGCATAACCATTATTGAAATACAAGCTGTTCCGTCTAAACCCCACATTAGAAGTATTGAGAGTTCGAATAATCGTATTTATTTGAAAATTGGTACATAGCCATAATCCATTAAGTCCTAAATGAAAATATTTTCAAGATGGCGGCACTTTCGGTTATACCGGAAAGGTATATTTTTTACTACTGCGTTTTTGGATTAATCGGGTTATTTTAAGGGAGTTTTCATCAGCTTTCCCTATACCTAAATTTAACCGTTTTTGAAATATTTGGAGTTTTAAAAAATTTTTTGGATCTGCACCTTCCACTTTAAAAATCGGTAACTCTGCCATTTTTTTAAGATTTTGAATTCGTTTTTTTGGCGTTTGAAATAGAAAGCTTAGATCCTTTTTCTGGTGTTATCAAATTTTGAATAAAAAATAACATCCCAAAATTTTAAGGTTACGTTTGTAATAATTCAAGTACTCATAACTCAATTTTTTCAAATGAAATACCACAATTTTTATTTTACTAAATAGAAGAGAATTTAATTGTGCATTGATCTGTATTAACATTCCCTATACCTAAATTTAATAATTTTCAAGTTATGGACGTTTTTTTAAGACTACAGAAAATTTATTACTAGCCACACCCGTTTTCACATAGTTTGCTATGGAAATCAAAAATGTCAAAATTGTTTCTCAATAAATGTCGACAGTGACTTATTATTTGACAAATAGTGCCAAAATATGAAGAATAAACCAAAAAATTTTAAGGTTACTTTTATGATAATTTAAATATCCATAACTCAATTTTTTCAAATGAAATACCCCAATTTTGATTTGTATATACCATTAAAATAAACCGTTTCAAAGATGTTTTAATTTAAAGTAACAACTGCACAACACTAAAAGTAAACAGTATGAATTATGATTTATAAGCACATTTATCCATAGCACATGGTTTACTTTATCACCTTATATTCGATTTTTTTACACTGGGAGTTGTCTTCTTAAAAATCTAAAAAAAAATCACTAACCTCCGACAGCAGGTTGATCTGAATCTTCGTCTCCATAATCGTTGTCTTCTTCTTCGGTAGCCATTATTTGGACGATAGGAATTTCTGAAAAAAAAAAGAAAAATAATTAAATTAGGTAATTCTCCCCTAGTCTCACAGTGTTACAAGAATTCACAGAGAATAGCATGTATACGAGTACAACGATATAACCTTTTTGCAACATTAATACCTTATACCGTTTCCATGGTGCATTTAAGATTACCTCTTATGTTGCCGTTAAAATACACTTCATCTATAAAGTACGTCGTCAATAGCAACGTACCTTATGAGTCTATAAAATACGCTGATGCGTATTTTTTGTCAATTTTGACAAACTTCTTTATAATGATTTCTAAATTTAGTAATTTTTTTTATTCAATATTAATGTTGCAAAAAATCTTGAAGATAACACGAGTTTTATAGTTTAAAAATCACAGTCTATTAAATTCTCGATTTTTAAACTGTCTATAAAACTCTAGTTATCTTAATAGCTATTACATACCTACCTAGCCAATGTATTAAGCAGTTTTGTTTCAAAATATCAAAACTTTATAACTTATGTTCATAAAGAAAATAAAGATACAAAAACTCAAATTTGATGGCTGGCACATTCCTTTATTTTTGCTATAAACTTAGGATTTAGGTACTATGGAGCAAAGTGAGACAAAAATTGAGTGTGGTATTTGTTTGACTGTTTGATATACAAAAACCCGAAAAACCCACTTGTAGAAAAATGTACAAACTTTAATTTTTACATAACTAATTCTTTGTAATACGTACTGTTTTCGGAATATAAGAAAAAATGATTAAACGGCATCTTCTTGGTGAGCTGAGCCACACTCACCTCGGAAGACCGGAGACTTTACTTTGCTTACCTCTTAACAAACCCTAAATTTAAAAATTCTGTTCCTGACCATCATACATTCTACAACATAACTGTTGACTGGACTATATTTTATACCAGGTGAATAAAAAGTATAGAACCAAAGGTTTTTTTCTTGAAGTATTTATTTTTCAAAAAAAAAAAAAACTAATTGATATAAAGTACAATAAAAAGATAAAGTACAATAAAAATGAGATGTTTTATCACGAATAAAATTTTTCAAAATTTCCTTTTTTTTTGAATTCCACAAAAAAAAAATTTTTTAATGGCAAAAGACTATAAAGTCATTTTTCTCATGAAGGTTATGATTAAAGAATTACAACTTGGTATCTACTTTCTATTTAATTTTTTCAACCAAACCTTTTACATAAATTGCAATTTTGACAAAAAAATCGCGTAACACAAAAACAAAATTTCGTTCTCAAAATACAATTACATTTTTTACATTACTTTAATTTATAGGAGTATTAATTATTATTTTTTAGAGGCAAATGATTTAAAAAAACCGCTTGGTTCCATACTTTATATAAATAGCTCAAATGTCCTATGAAACTTTTAATGAAATATTTTACAATCATAAAATCATAATCATAAAAGTTTAAAACATTATAGTGGTAGTATCAACTTACTTATGCATGGTGCAATATGGGATCGGCTTTGTTGGAAACCTTTTGCACACCTATTGCAGGTAGTCCCTACCACACCATCTTTACATGGACATTGTCCTGTGGCTTGGTTGCAAGTTCTACCAGATGATCCAATAGGATGGCAGTCACAAGCTACAACAAAATTATATTAAATGCAAATAACCTCTCACTTTCGTTAATGTTAGGAGAACAAAAAGTTTGAAAAATATTTAACATTAATTTTTAAGAAGTACGTTTTGGATATCGCCTTAACAAAATGTAATAGTGTTTATCCATCCGAACTTTTACTATCAAAACACATAAATAGTGCTTATAAATTTTACAATAATTGTCAGTATGTACTAGAGTATTATGGTCTTCTACAGGGTTATTATAAATGCTTCTACCCTTGAAGTACAATGCAAAACTAACAAAAAATGCACCACTTCCTAGTTCATTAAACCCATTATATTTGAATATTATATAAGTTATATTATTAGGATTTTGCAAGATATTAATTTTTTCAGACCAAATTCGAATATATTTATTTATTATCCACAAATCTCCGTGAGTAAAATAGGACGCAATAATAAATCTGTGTTTTCTCAAACAGTTAACTATTCTTACGTTTTATTTCGAAATTTATGTTCCGTTAAACCACACAAGTAATCTTGTTACTTTCAAAGAAGAAAATGCAAGGGCAATTAGAATGCAAAATACAAAAATAAAAAGCTACAAATGTAAAATATTACCTAACTTGAGGTCGTCATTTCTAACATTTAATTTAGTATTATGCATTTTTTTTAAATAATAAAAAATAGCAATGTTCAAAGAACGATTCAAACAAAGTAAACTTTAAATTTTCTATGTCAAAGTTTGACAATTTCTGTTGACTGAAATAAATTTATAGTTTTCATTGATTCGTGACTTTTTTAAATATTATACAGCAAGTGAATTAAACATGTTTATTCACGAGAAGATGTTGAGATCATATCTTTGAGAGAATTACAATGTTTAATTCACGTCGCACATACAGGCTGTTTGGTCCAAGTCGCCTCGGCCGATAACACCTAAACTTACTTTTTTTTCAAAAACAAAATTTTCAAATAATACTATTCATTCCTGGCCTTCTTGGTAAATGCATCAAATTTTTTTGGCACATCCGGTGTAGCCGAAAATGCTACCAAATTTAGTTTTTCAACACCTACGTTTTTTTTTGTTCGAAACAATAATAATTGGCATGAAAAATACGGTAAACCACTATTTATTACATTTTACTTTACATAATGCACTCAGAAAACAATTTAAATTTTAGAATTGTATTAGCAAATTTTGCATGCAAAAAGCAATATGCTTTGGATACCGTCTAATTGTTAGTTTGACAAAGCTTAATTTGTCAATAAATCTTATTGAGATCTTTAATAATGGATGATATTAATTACGACGAATTGGTAGATCAGCTTGAAGTGTTTTTTAAGTGCAATAGAAATAGAGCGTAAGCTGAAAGACAGTATAGAGAAAAATACTCAAATAAAGTTCATCAAAATCGTTGGAAATTTAGTCGAATTGAAAAACAACTGAGACGAACAGGTTCGCTTCGTAAAAGTAAAAAAAACCTGTGGTTCTTAGTGAAGAACAAGAAAATAGAGATCTGAATGTTCTGTTATCAGTGGAAGAAAATTCAAGAGTTTCCATAAAAGAACTCGCTCATCAACTGACAAATTAGATTTGTCGAACCAACAATTAAACTGGTATCCAAGCATTTTTTTTATTCACACCTTTCTTTTACAATTAAAAATCAGGCTGCGCGACCAATTTCCTTTTAAAATTCTAAGATTTAAGATGATTTCTGATTCCATGGTGTTACGCAAAATGTAATAAATAATGGTTTACCGTATTTTTTATGTCAATTATTATTGTTTCGAGGAAAAAACATAGGTGTTCCATTTGAAAAACTAAATTTGGTAGCATTTCCGGCAAAACCGGATGTGCTAAAAGACAAGAATGAATATTATTACTTAAATATTTACTTTTTGAAAAAAAGAAGTAAGTTTAGGTGTTATCAGCCGGGGCGACTTGTATATATTTTTATTTTGAACAATCAACACTAATCAATCTAGAACAATCATGTAGACTGCGTATAACATTTTTGTGAAAACAAATTTATTACATTTTTCCAAACTTGTGACACTTGTGCGAAAAATGGCTGGAATCGTAGAAGATCAAGACAAAAAAGAAGTTTTTGTACCCCCGGCAGTTCTACCTAAAGCATTGGCTGCTTTGAATGAAGCAGTGCCAGCCAAATCAATACATTCGTATGAAAAAAAACTTTTTTTTAAATTCACTTGTGAATAAAATCCATAAAATTTCACTAGTGAATCTTGCCTTTATGATGGTTGTTATAGAGTTAATAAAGTCCCTTTAAACTGTCAAAATTGAATAATAGTATATTATAATACGAGTACTAGTTTATAAGCAAGCGTTTAAAACACGCACGACGGGTTTAAGAGCACCACGCGTCAGCTTTTAACGTCGTAAGTGTGTAAACGAGTGTTATATGCTATTTTTTATTATACCTGCCCATTTACGATTTTTTATGAGCATTGAAAAAATGTGAATTCACAATAAAATTATCAAAGGTTGTTTGTGAATCATTTTCGTAGAGACGGTTACTAGTTTACGTTAAGTACATTTTTTTACGTTGTAATTGGTCCAGACATTTCACTATTTCTTGTTACCTAGACAACTTTAAAATTTCAGCGTGCTATAAAGGCCAAATTACCCACGCTGCAGCGTGTTTTAACCCTTAAACTGCTGAATTAATTTTATAATCCTTTGCTGTGTGCGCACATATTTTGGTAGGTGCGTATATATACGTTTAGAGCGGTTAAATCTTATTGCGTATAAATACGTCTTGAGCAGTTTACTGCTAAATTCACAAATTCTTAGAAAACTTTTCAGCTCTGTATTTGCAAAATTTAGAGTAAAGATAATTGGTTTTATTCATTGCAATATTTTAACAGTACAGAAACCTTATTGCTCCCTATAAGGTTTTTAAATTCTCCTAATTGTTTTCACAAAAATTAATAATCAAAATTATCAATTTCTTAAACAGAATAATACTTTGTCACCGTTTTCCCAAAAGTTTACCTTAGCTAATGATTAGTAAAAAATATGTGTTGTATTGTTGATGCAAAAAGACATTTCTCATGTAACAATAAGAAGCAAACTTAAAAAATTGTATAAGCAATAAAATAATTTTGCTTGTAAGAAGTCATCACTCATTTTTCCGTCCTAATATCGGAGTACACAACTTTTGAACATTTTGTTATGAAAAAAATGCGAATCCGCCCCATGGGTTTCTAAGAACGCATTGAACAGTTACCGCGTATAAATACGTTTAGAGCAGTTAACAACACCAAAAAAAATTTTGAATTAGCAATGCCTTTATGGTCTTTTTATATTAAGAATATAATATATATTTTATATTAAGAATATATGCATTTGTATCGTCTCTGCCTCCACCCATCAAACAGACGTCCACGGCTCCACCCGAAATACTGGACTGAGATGAATATAGTTGATGTATATAGCTTTATCTTATCGAAATTAATAGAGGCACACTCAGAGGGGTAAAGAAATTCCTGTCTAAATTTATACAAAAAAAATTATAAGAACAACACTCTTTGAACTCCATACACACACAATTCATTTTCGACTCCGGTGTATATAAAATCGCTAAACTCAGCGGTAGGACTTGCCTCCAGCAACGTTGCCAAATGAATTAACACATAAATGAATAAAATCATCTTGAAGACTCATGGATAAGAGTGAACTTAGCAAATTTTCAAGAGTTCGCTCTCGTTTTTCACCGGAATATTTATAATAAAGTGACCAAATATTGGAAAGTTCAAAATCAGGATATTAATAAAAATTATCATAACAATTTTCTTTTAGAACAGAAAATAAAAAATTAAATAGGTCTTAWCAATTTACCTTATAAAAATTTAAATATTATAAGAATATAGAATGCAAAAAGACAAAGAACTATTTTTAGGTCCAAAAAACTGTAAAAATTAACTTTATTGTTTTGTGTTAAGTAATTTGTATTTTTTTCTTTATTGCTTTAAGAATCCCTTAATTGTCTGGACATTTTTTGTAATTTATGCAAAACAAATTATATTTAATTTGGTCATTATAAGTGATTTTCAAGTGTTTCAGTTAYGTTTTTTCAAGGGGCCAAACGGAATGACCACATTTGAAATTACATTTAATTAACATACAAGAAAACTCTTTTTAATTTAAAAGACACTTTGTTTTGCAAATGAAAATTTGAAAAACGGTACATTTAGGTCTGTTTGTCCTTAAAACTTAAATCGGAATCAATCAGGACATAAACGAAAAACAGCCTAAGACAATAAAAATCTAGACATGTCCTGTCTAAATCAGAACGGTTAATTACCTGAATATAGTCATTATTTGTTAAGTGAAAATTTGTGTTTTTTTTAAGTTCTAAATATTTTCCGAGATAAGTATAGTAAAATGTTAAACTCCCACACATATTAACAATATAATAAAATATTAATTATATTTAAAGACAACCTTAACACCAGAAAAAAATTTGCTTAATTTTTGTATTACGGATTTTACATTTAGGTTGTACTTTTTAAGTATCTTTAGAGACTTTTGTACTTTATAAGTTTACAAAAAGATTGTTATATGCGTTGTARACATCTAGACCATAGTTTTTGAATCCCAACTATTTAAACTTTTCTTATCAGAATAAATTTTTTAATGAGTTTTGACATAATGTTTAATTGAATGTTGATTTGAATGTTTATTTACATTGTTTTATTCGCGATTCATATTCAGTGTATTAAATTTTAATCAGTTTGTTAATTTGGGTTCCTTCAATCCATGATAGAACTTTTGCGGTTTTCTAAGACTTAAAAGAAAATTAATCTCTAAGATGAACGCATATTGAGAATGATTACACAGAATTAAAAAAGAGAAAATTATTTTGACTCTATCGCTAGAGGTACAATTTCTACTATCATTGTTTTCAACACAAATAATAAAGATCATTTTATTTTTCTTACTACATACATTTACAAAAGTTATTTATTAAAAAATAAAAAAGTTGTACGCATTCTTATCATCATTATTATTACATTACATTAATAAGCAAACACAAAAATATTAACAAATTGAAGCCAATCTCTATTAGATGTGACTATTAAGTTTAACTCTCAAAATTGTGCAGGTAAAAGTATGGTGCTTTTTAGGAAATCCCGACATTAATTTTTGAATCCGCATACATTTTTTTTTAACTTTTTAAAAAAAAAGATTTTTAAGAGTTGTTTCTTAAAAAAAATAAAGTTGGATGTTAAATCAAATGTTGAGTAATTATAGTTTTCCAGTTGCAATTCATATTTAATGTTCTAAATTTCAGGCAAACAGATTTGTAATTTGGTTTACTTTAATTTCGAAATAATTTTTATTTTAAATTTGAAAACAATCAAACATTTATTTTGTAGATTATTATTGTTTTATTAAGTTTTAATTAGTTAATTTTTATTAATTTAATTTACATTATTTTCTGCAAAATTATWTTCTTTTTGATTTTGAGGTTCCATTTATTTTGTTGTTTTAATTATTTAAACTAATTTGACACAACATTACAASTATGGATTACTATTTAAACTATTTCTTGAAAATTTTTATTCTTATTCTGTAAAAACAAATTTTTACAGTTTTTGACTAACGTCGGAAAGTTTCCTCTTTTAAAATTTATCATGTAAAGTCAGTGTAAGCTATCACTTATTTGTTACTAATACATA